>NC_092419.1:113782724-114030338 GCF_040894005.1 Engystomops pustulosus
TAAAGAAAAACAAGTCATTAACTAAAATTTTCCCAAGTCCTGCACGTCAAGAAAAAAAGAAGGAAGTAAAAATTGTTCAGAAATGTAAAGCGGCTCCAGAGATCCAGAACCTCGGGTCTGACCTGGACCTTCAATGCCAAACCGGTGCTGCTAGTTACGGATCAGTACAAAGTCACGTGATCGGTCCAAGCCCCTCCGCCTGCGTTTCTTAACCCAGTCCAACGGAAAACCCCCTAAAGCAGAGACACAGGTCCCCGGCAGATATCAGAGACCCCCGGATTGTGACAGCATTAGGGGGTGCTCAGACCGGGCAGAACCCCATAAACACCTGAGCACAATGGATGTGGCTTCATCTGCGCCATTATTTATAGAGCGGCAGTAATTCCCTGGAGCTGTACAATCACTAAGGGGGTCACATACATTACAAATACAGAGATCACGAGACAAGTGCCCCAAGGGCTGACAATCTATATGGGGGGGATGGAGACACGAGGTGAGGGAGCAGAGCCTGAACAGGTGGGAGTACACTACAAGGGTAATGGAGCAGTGGCCCCTGTGGATTATAATAGATCCCCTATGCCATGGATTAAAGGTCATAGTAAGACATCCCCTTTAAGTGTGACGGTAGGTGGAGAATCAGTGATGAGAAGGCTTGGCCACAGCTCAGCGCCAGGACCGGCCCGTTTCTAGCTTCCAGTACTGTGTGGGAAAGAGCCCGGGGCAGAACATCAACCTGTTTAGCAATGACGCGATGATGAGAGCAGCCGTGTCTCTACACGAAATCCTCCCCTCAATCATTTCTCTGCCTGAGCTGCAAGTCGAGGCAGAGCTCCAGCCCCGCGCCAACATCCAGAGCGTGAGAAAATACCAGCCCAGGAGGTTAGCTGCATACCTCCAACACTCGTCTCATGGGGGGGGGCACGCGTACTCTGCACCATCTAGGAGCTGCTCTAGTTTACTGCACCAATTTTAGCACCAACTTCATTTTTTGGTGCAAGTCCCTACCGCTTCATAGGCTGGTAGTGGGGAATAGCGCCCTCTCCAGGTCAGGGGCCGTTAGGGAGACTGATCACCTCTCTACGAAGTCTCCAAATGGTGGAGAAGTTAGTAATTGCCGCTGTAGCCACTGCCTGGCAAGGCAACAGTTAATAATACTTACAGGGGTGTTCCCATTCCAGAAAATACATTTTATTGTTTGAATAATTAAAAGTTATACAATATTTCAAAACACTTTGTATCAATTCTTCATGGTTTTCTAGATCTCTGCTTGCTGTCCTTCTATAGGAAGCTTCTAAGTTTCCTAGCACTGAATAGAAAGCTGACCATGGTCACACAGGTGCACGGCTCCTTATAACCTGCAGCTCTGATTACCCTGTGCGATACGCACGAGCCGTGCACCTGTGGGATACGCAAGAGCCGTGCACCTGTGGGATACGCAAGAGCCGTGCACCTGTGCGATACCAACGAGCCGTGCACCTGTGCGATACTAACGAGCCATGCACCTGTGCGATACTAACGAGCCGTGCACCTGTGCGATACTAACGAGCCGTGCACCTGTGCGATACTAACGAGCCATGCACCTGTGCGATACTAACGAGCCATGCACCTGTGCAATACTAACGAGCCGTGCACCTGTGCGATACTAACGAGCCGTGCACCTGTGCGATACTAACGAGCCGTGCACCTGTGCGATACTAACGAGCCATGCACCTGTGCGATACTAACGAGCCGTGCACCTGTGCGATACTAACGAGCCGTGCACCTGTGCGATACTAACGAGCCGTGCGCCTGTGCGATACTAACGAGCCGTGCGCCTGTGCGATACTAACGAGCCGTGCGCCTGTGCGATACTAACGAGCCGTGCGCCTGTGCGATACTAACGAGCCGTGCACCTGTGCGATACTAACGAGCCGTGCACCTGTGCGATACTAACGAGCCGTGCACCTGTGCAATACTAACGAGCCGTGCACCTGTGCGATACTAACGAGCCGTGCACCTGTGCGATACTAACGAGCCGTGCACCTGTGCAATACTAACGAGCCGTGCACCTGTGCGATACTAACGAGCCGTGCACCTGTGCGATACTAACGAGCCGTGCACCTGTGCGATACTAACGAGCCGTGCACCTGTGCGATACTAACGAGCCGTGCACCTGTGCGATACTAACGAGCCGTGCACCTGTGCGATACTAACGAGCCGTGCACCTGTGCGATACTAACGAGCCGTGCACCTGGCGACCATGGTCAGATTTCTATCCACTGCTAGTAAACATAGAAGCTTCCTATAGAATGACAAGCAGCAGAGATCTAGAAAACTGAGGAATCCATACAGCAAGTACATTGGAAAAGTGTATCATTTTTCATCATGCAATAACAGTAACATTAATTTTCCAAAATGACAATACCCATTTAATGCTACTGTCCAATGATGTTCGTGTAAAGCGAGCTGGAAGCTGATTGGAGAGGTGCTACCACCTGACCAGGGGAGTATATAAACCCCGGCTGGGCGGGAGCACATGGTCTTGGTCTGTCTGCAGAGTCTGGTGAGAGTGAGCAGCACATGTCCTAATAACAGGAACCATAGGCCCAGAGCCAAGATCCACCACCCGGACTCAATTTGTACCACCAGCCCAGCCTGAACCTACTACCAGGCTGCGTGTAACCTTCCTGTGCACCGGCTCTCCATGACTCGTCCAGCTTGAGAATCTGCCGTTATAATTTCGGCCATTGCCTGTTGTTCAATAAAGAACCGTGAGTTGATTTGCACAATGTTACCTCCGTCTGATCCCTGGATACAGTTGTTACCACCACGGGCTCCCCCATCCATTACCCAGGGACTTCTCTTACAGACACTCAGGGGTTGCCCCAGGGAGAACCAGTACCACAGCCTCTCCATCCATATTCCTTGCACACACCACCTGCTGGAGAGCTGCCAGGCTGTAGGACAGCCCTCCGGGCCCCATACCAAGCACCGTGACATTAGCGTGCCTAGGCCGCAACCGCCAGCCACTCAGGTATAACCCGGCTGCCTCCAGGCCCCGAGAAAAGGCCCCAGTGGGGGATGTTAGATCCCCTTCATCATACTAAGGGTGATGCCACACATGGCGTTTTGAACCCGTTTTTGGTCCGTTTTTAAGCAATCCGTCAAAAACCGCATGGGTTTTTAAACGGGTTCAAAACGCCATGTGTGGCATCCCCCTAACTGGAAAGCCTTGATAAATGTGGCCTGAGGCAATGCAGACGCCTGAACCCAGCACAGGTGGACCGATACAGAACTTCTGGGAAGGGATAATAATCTCAAGTCCAGCAGCAGTGGCAGCTCCGGCCCCCATAGACATGATGGCCCCTCCATTAGTCACCTGCCCTGGTGTCTGCCCCCAGAAATCTAGTATTAGTAGGTAGTCCTAAAGAGAAGTCACATCTGTGTTACCAAAACCTCTACAAGGACTCAAGTGCCACGTGTGGCTGTACCTCAGGCAGAGGAGACATGGCTGTACATTAGAACAAGTGAGGGGCGCCCCCTGCAGATCAGAGCAGAGCCCCGCCCATGGGGACATTTATCAGGACATGTACTTATGTCAGATTTTGTTGGTTGTAAATCGCAGAGAGGGAGTGAAGTGGGCGTGGCCTGCGGCGCCGGGGGGCGGTCCTGCACACTCGTTATAGCAGTGATGGTGAACAAGTGCCCAAACTGTGACAAAAAAAACTTTATGTCACGGTGCCAGCAGCAACAGGTGAATGACAGGACTGGAGCAGCTTCTCCCACAGCCCAGGATGTGGCCATATAAAACAGCGCTCATCATGGCCACCGTGCCACAGGTCCCCCATCGCTGCGCTGTAGCCTTCAAATAATAACTGTGGTGCGGCCGGATACACGGGGAGAGCCAAGCTGCGGCAGGATGACAGATCCCCCATCATTTCCATGTTGTGTATGAATAGGTGGGATCTTACAGAGGGGCTCCCGCAGTGTTGTGTCCTCTGTGTTCTCAGAATTATTGGTGGTCTCAGAGGTCAGAGGTTTTTAGCTTTTGTTTTTGACAGTTTTTCCCAATTATCTTCATAGATAATCAGGTTCTAAGCAGCCAAATTCATGGAAAATGGGTCGAAACGGACCAAAAACACGACGTGTGGCATCGCCCCCAAAGTGATGTCACTTCCTTGCAACAAGATGAGAATAAGCCTCTAGAAGTGGTTGTCACGCGCTGCTAAGGGTGTATTCACATGGTGCTGTTACCGTGCAAAACATAACAAAGTGACAGAGGAAAGTGCAAAGACCTTTGATGCCGGTTCACATTCAGGCCACGTCTCTGCCACGTCGCCCTCTGACCACAATGCGTCCATGGCCCCACCACCCGTGTCTATACCCCCCTCGCTCCGCAGACCCCTCGCCCATCCGGTCTACACCTTGCGCTGCCCCCCTGACCACAATGCGTCCATGGCCCCACCACCCGTGTCTATACCCCCCTCGCTCCGCAGACCCCTCGCCCATCCGGTCTACACCTTGCGCTGCCCCTCTCACCACAATGCGTCCATGGCCCCACCACCCGTGTCTATACCCCCCTCGCTCCGCAGACCCCTCGCCCATCCGGTCTACACCTTGCGCTGCCCCTCTCACCACAATGCGTCCATGGCCCCACCACCCGTGTCTATTACCCCCGCGCTCCGCAGACCCCTCGCCCATCCAGTCTACACCTTGCGCTGCCCCTCTGACCACAATGCGTCCATGGCCCCACCACCCGTGTCTATACCCCCGCGCTCCGCAGACCCCTCGCCCATCCAGTCTACACCTTGCGCTGCCCCTCTGACCACAATGCGTCCATGGCCCCACCACCCGTGTCTATACCCCCGCGCTCCGCAGACCCCTCGCCCATCCAGTCTACACCTTGCGCTGCCCCTCTGACCACAATGCGTCCATGGCCCCACCACCCGTGTCTATACCCCCCTCGCTCCGCAGACCCCTCGCCCATCCGGTCTACACCTTGCGCTGCCCCTCTGACCACAATGCGTCCATGGCCCCACCACCCGTGTCTATACCCCCGCGCTCCGCAGACCCCTCGCCCATCCAGTCTACACCTTGCGCTGCCCCCCTGACCACAATGCGTCCATGGCCCCACCACCCGTGTCTATACCCCCCTCGCTCCGCAGACCCCTCGCCCATCCGGTCTACACCTTGCGCTGCCCCTCTGACCACAATGCGTCCATGGCCCCACCACCCGTGTCTATACCCCCCTCGCTCCGCAGACCCCTCGCCCATCCGGTCTACACCTTGCGCTGCCCCTCTGACCACAATGCGTCCATGGCCCCACCACCCGTGTCTATACCCCCCTCGCTCCGCAGACCCCTCGCCCATCCAGTCTACACCTTGCGCTGCCCGCCTGACCACAATGCGTCCATGGCCCCACCACCCGTGTCTATACCCCCGCGCTCCGCAGACCCCTCGCCCATCCAGTCTACACCTTGCGCTGCCCCCCTGACCACAATGCGTCCATGGCCCCACCACCCGTGTCTATACCCCCCTCGCTCCGCAGACCCCTCGCCCATCCAGTCTACACCTTGCGCTGCCCCCCTGACCACAATGCGTCCATGGCCCCACCACCCGTGTCTATACCCCCCGCGCTCCGCAGACCCCTCGCCCATCCAGTCTACACCTTGCCCTGCCCCTCTGACCACAATGCGTCCATGGCCCCACCACCCGTGTCTATACCCCCCTCGCTCCGCAGACCCCTCGCCCATCCAGTCTACACCTTGCGCTGCCCCTCTGACCACAATGCGTCCATGGCCCCACCACCCGTGTCTATACCCCCCTCGCTCCGCAGACCCCTTGCCCATCCAGTCTACACCTTGCGCTGCCCCTCTGACCACAATGCGTCCATGGCCCCACCACCCGTGTCTATACCCCCGCGCTCCTCAGACCCCTCGCCCATCCAGTCTACACCTTGCGCTGCCCGCCTGACCACAATGCGTCCATGGCCCCACCACCCGTGTCTATACCCCCGCGCTCCGCAGACCCCTCGCCCATCCAGTCTACACCTTGCGCTGCCCCTCTGACCACAATGCGTCCATGGCCCCACCACCCGTGTCTATACCCCCCTCGCTCCGCAGACCCCTCGCCCATCCAGTCTACACCTTGCGCTGCCCCCCTGACCACAATGCGTCCATGGCCCCACCACCCGTGTCTATACCCCCCTCGCTCCGCAGACCCCTCGCCCATCCAGTCTACACCTTGCGCTGCCCCCCTGACCACAATGCGTCCATGGCCCCACCACCCGTGTCTATACCCCCCGCGCTCCGCAGACCCCTCGCCCATCCAGTCTACACCTTGCCCTGCCCCTCTCACCACAATGCGTCCATGGCCCCACCACCCGTGTCTATACCCCCCTCGCTCCGCAGACCCCTCGCCCATCCAGTCTACACCTTGCGCTGCCCCTCTGACCACAATGCGTCCATGGCCCCACCACCCGTGTCTATACCCCCCTCGCTCCGCAGACCCCTTGCCCATCCAGTCTACACCTTGCGCTGCCCCTCTGACCACAATGCGTCCATGGCCCCACCACCCGTGTCTATACCCCCGCGCTCCTCAGACCCCTCGCCCATCCAGTCTACACCTTGCGCTGCCCCTCTGACCACAATGCGTCCATGGCCCCACCACCCGTGTCTATACCCCCCTCGCTCCGCAGACCCCTCGCCCATCCAGTCTACACCTTGCGCTGCCCCTCTGACCACAATGCGTCCATGGCCCCACCACCCGTGTCTATACCCCCCTCGCTCCGCAGACCCCTTGCCCATCCAGTCTACACCTTGCGCTGCCCCTCTGACCACAATGCGTCCATGGCCCCACCACCCGTGTCTATACCCCCGCGCTCCTCAGACCCCTCGCCCATCCAGTCTACACCTTGCGCTGCCTTCCACATAGAGAACTGCCGAGGATTTATGTCCAGACATGTCCAAGGAACAAAACCTGTTACACAAAGCTCTTTACATACAACAGAAATTCCCTGCAAATCCCCGGAACAACAATGACTTCTTCTCTGCTGGTTCCTCATCCATCTCCTCATGACATTAAGCATCAATCTGCTGGATCTGCTCAGGAAAAGCTGGGTTATGCTGCATTCACCCTGCATTGTGCATCGCTGCCAGTATATCCCATCATGGTGTGCAGTGACCTCACACTTTACCCACATAAAATAATCATACCTCACACTGCTGGGCTCTGTGCTCTCTGCAGCCAGTGTTATGTATTGTCCCTGGAGAGATGTGTAATCAGACCTCACACTGCTGTGCTCTGTGCTCTCTGCAGCCAGTGTTATGTATTGTCCCTGGAGAGATGTGTAATCAGACCTCATACTGCTGTGCTCTGTGCTCTCTGCAGCCAGTGTTATGTATTGTCCCTGGAGAGATGTGTAATCATACCTCACACTGCTGTGCTCTGTGCTCTCTGCAGCCAGTGTTATGTATTGTCCCTGGAGAGATGTGTAATCAGACCTCACACTGCTGTGCTCTGTGCTCTCTGCAGCCAGTGTTATGTATTGTCCCTGGAGAGATGTGTAATCAGACCTCACACTGCTGTGCTCTGTGCTCCCTGCAGCCAGTGTTATGTATTGTCCCTGGAGAGATGTGTAATCAGACCTCACACTGCTGTGCTCTGTGCTCTCTGCAGCCAGTGTTATGTATTGTCCCTGGAGAGATGTGTAATCAGACCTCACACTGCTGTGCTCTCTGCAGCCAGTGTTATGTACTGTCCCTGGAGAGATGTGTAATCAGACCTCACACTGCTGTGCTCTGTGCTCTCTGCAGCCAGTGTTATGTATTGTCCCTGGAGAGATGTGTAATCAGACCTCACACTGCTGTGCTCTGTGCTCTCTGCAGCCAGTGTTATGTACTGTCCCTGGAGAGATGTGTAATCAGACCTCACACTGCTGTGCTCTGTGCTCTCTGCAGCCAGTGTTATGTATTGTCCCTGGAGAGATGTGTAATCAGACCTCACACTGCTGTGCTCTGTGCTCTCTGCAGCCAGTGTTATGTACTATCCCTGGAGAGATGTGTAATCAGACCTCACACTGCTGTGCTCTGTGCTCTCTGCAGCCAGTGTTATGTATTGTCCCTGGAGAGATGTGTAATCAGACCTCACACTGTTGTGCTCTGTGCTCTCTGCAGCCAGTGTTATGTAATGTCCCTGGAGAGATGTGTAATCAGACCTCACACTGCTGTGCTCTGTGCTCTCTGCAGCCAGTGTTATGTATTGTCCCTGGAGAGATGTGTAATCAGACCTCACACTGCTGTGCTCTGTGCTCTCTGCAGCCAGTGTTATGTACTGTCCCTGGAGAGATGTGTAATTATACCTCACACTGCTGTGCTCTGTGCTCTCTGCAGCCAGTGTTATGTATTGTCCCTGGAGAGATGTGTAATCATACCTCACACTGCTGTGCTCTGTGCTCTCTGCAGCCAGTGTTATGTACTGTCCCTGGAGAGATGTGTAATTATACCTCACACTGCTGTGCTCTGTGCTCTCTGCAGCCAGTGTTATGTATTGTCCCTGGAGAGATGTGTAATCATACCTCACACTGCTGTGCTCTGTGCTCTCTGCAGCCAGTGTTATGTATTGTCCCTGGAGAGATGTGTAATCATACCTCACACTGCTGTGCTCTGTGCTCTCTGCAGCCAGTGTTATGTATTGTCCCTGGAAAGATGTGGAATTATGTAACACTGGCTGCAGAGAGCACAGAGCACAGCAGTGTGAGGTATGGTTACACATCTCCCCAGTACATAACACTGGCTGCAGTCTCTATGGTCACACTGTGCTGCATACATTAGGGTACACACTACAGT
This sequence comes from Engystomops pustulosus, assembly GCF_040894005.1. NCBI lineage: Eukaryota > Metazoa > Chordata > Amphibia > Anura > Leptodactylidae > Engystomops > Engystomops pustulosus. The sequence continues at coordinate 113,791,550 of NC_092419.1, forward strand.
AGTGGGGTTCTGCGTTTAATCCTAGGTCTCCTGTAGCACAAACACTAGAAGCAGACATGGCTGCAGGCATCAGACCAGGGGCACATTCCAGGGGTACACTGCCCCAGGCATACTGCCCCCGCCACGGGTAATAACAATCCTGAGCAGAGCATTGTGTGCTGAGATAACAAGTGTCACATCAGTGTGACTGATCCCCCAGCGGAGGCAACAAGGGAAATTAACCCCTAACACCTCAATCCTGCAGAAATGCCTTTCTTTTACATTTTACTAGTCTGTATATTCAATGCTGGGAAAATTCTGCCCCTTGGATGCTCCTGTATTGGAGGGGAGGGGGCAGTTCTCTTATCTTGGTGCCAGATGTTCTGGAGCACATTTGGAGGTGTTTGCCGTTCATGTCACTACGTGAAGGAGCTCTGGCAGGAGAGAGATGTGAAGTGATAAGAGCCTGACATGACCTGTGCACCTGCCTGAGTGATGAGTGTCAGCTCCGCGCTCCAGACATGAACCTGCATGTGTGTGGATACAGCGCTAGGTTCCCTCACTTCTCCATGAAAGGAGCTCATGTCTATATCTCGCTGTATATACTGAACCCCACATGTTACAGATCCTAAAGGGGATTTCTCACATTCTCTCTGGAGTGGAGTGACGGCTCCTGCGAGGGTCCCAGGACTCTATGTGCAGGGATTTAGTAGATTTTACAGTATAAAGTACATTTTACTATTTCTCCACACATTCAGACGGACGCAGCGCTCAGTTACCACTACACCTGTCATAAGAACAAAGAGATAGACCGTGGTGCATGGAGCTGGGTCTAAGGGTATATACACCGTCACCGGTCCTACAGGCCCTGAGTTACATGTATGAGGTTTCCCCTGGAAGGTAAGAGCCAGCTAAAGGTGTTAGGACTGAGGACGCGTTCACACGTTGCGTTTTGGTTGTGTTTTCATTGAGTTTGAAACGCAGTACAACAGCTGAGGAGAGAGGATTTGCCCCATTACTGTTTACATTTGTTAACACAATGTTAACACACTCGTTAACAAAACGCATGTGTTTACATGACATTTACGATGAGTTTTGTAGATGGAAACGTTAATAGTAATGTTATTAGGCAAGTCACCTCTCCTCAGCTGTTGTAATGGGTTTCAAATGCAATGAAAACACAACCAAAACGCAACGTGTGAACGCGCCCCAAGACAGAAGCCGAGAAAGGAGGAGAAGTGGAGGTATACAATGACAGCAGGGAAGCCATCTATGTATCTATGACCAAGCATCGCAGCACGTTTTCTGGAGGATGCCCGAGGTCTTCTCCAATATAATAACATGTGCCTAGTTCTCTGGTTACTAGCGGTGCTGGATGAGCTCCTCGCCCCGGGCAGGGTCCGGCTCGGCCCACTTTCGGTTATCGTTGTTGTTTATATAAACACTAGAACATTGCAGCGATCAGATACAAGTCCAGCAACTTTCTCCCGGAGAAGCCGCAGGGTGTTTAGGGGTAAACAAAGCAAATAGAGGAGCAATTCTAAAAGATTGCAACAATGTATTCATGTTATATGTAACAACAAGACAATGTGCGCACCATATAACCCTGCAGGACGGGAAAATACCAGACTACAGCCTGCCCCATAGAGATCCTATATGTAGGACATTACTAGTCATGTATATACCAGTATATAGGGGTACACTGCCCCATAGAGATCCTATATGTAGGACATTACTAGTCATGTATATACCAGTATATAGGGGTACACTGCCTCCATACACACAGAGCAGATCCTATATGTAGGACATTACTAGTCATGTATATACCAGTATATAGGGGTACACTGCCTCCATACAGAGCAGATCCTATATGTAAGACATTACTAGTCATGTATATACCAGTATATAGGGGTACACTGCCTCCATACACACAGAGCAGATCCTATATGTAAGACATTACTAGTCATGTATATACCAGTATATAGGGGTACACTGCCCCATAGAGATCCTATATGTAGGACATTACTAGTCATGTATATACCAGTATATAGGGGTACACTGCCTCCATACACACAGAGCAGATCCTATATGTAGGACATTACTAGTCATGTATATACCAGTATATAGGGGTACACTGCCTCCATACAGAGCAGATCCTATATGTAGGACATTACTAGTCATGTATATACCAGTATATAGGGGTACACTGCCTCCATACACACAGAGCAGATCCTATATGTAAGACATTACTAGTCATGTATATACCAGTATATAGGGGTACACTGCCTCCATACAGAGCAGATCCTATATGTAGGACATTACTAGTCATGTATATACCAGTATATAGGGGTACACTGCCTCCATACAGAGCAGATCCTATATGTAGGACATTACTAGTCATGTATATACCAGTATATAGGGGTACACTGCCTCCATACACACAGAGCAGATCCTATATGTAAGACATTACTAGTCATGTATATACCAGTATATAGGGGTACACTGCCTCCATACAGAGCAGATCCTATATGTAGGACATTACTAGTCATGTATATACCAGTATATAGGGGTACACTGCCTCCATACAGAGCAGATCCTATATGTAGGACATTACTAGTCATGTATATACCAGTATATAGGGGTACACTGCCTCCATACAGAGCAGATCCTATATGTAGGACATTACTAGTCATGTATATACCAGTATATAGGGGTACACTGCCTCCATACATAGCAGATCCTATATGTAGGACATTACTAGTCATGTATATACCAGTATATAGGGGTACACTGCCCCATAGAGATCCTATATGTAGGACATTACTAGTCATGTATATACCAGTATATAGGGGTACACTGCCCCATAGAGATCCTATATGTAGGACATTACTAGTCATGTATATACCAGTATATATAGGGGTACACTGCCTCCATACAGAGCAGATCCTATATGTAGGACATTACTAGTCATGTATATACCAGTATATAGGGGTACACTGCCTCCATACAGAGCAGATCCTATATGTAGGACATTACTAGTCATGTATATACCAGTATATAGGGGTACACTGCCCCATAGAGATCCTATATGTAGGACATTACTAGTCATGTATATACCAGTATATAGGGGTACACTGCCTCCATACAGAGCAGATCCTATATGTAGGACATTACTAGTCATGTATATACCAGTATATAGGGGTACACTGCCTCCATACAGAGCAGATCCTATATGTAGGACATTACTAGTCATGTATATACCAGTATATAGGGGTACACTGCCTCCATACAGAGCAGATCCTATATGTAGGACATTACTAGTCTTGTGTATATGGACATTACACTAGTTCTGGGCAGACCGCACTATCCATGCCCATCCCCAGTGTATGATGACAGGGGCTGCCAGATGCCTCCATTATCTCACAGCCCGGTAAGTGACCCGTCTTATCGCTGGATTTCTGCTAAATACACGAGTACTTGACCAGTGAAGAGGAAGCAGCAGAGAGCGGCCCGGGCTAATAATACCCTGACCCCAACATCATTCCTACAAGACACGAGCAATCCTCTCCCACAGTAAGTGCAGACACAGGAGAATTTATATTCTCCATCAGAATACATTGTGCAGCGGCGGCCGTACAGTCCCATCACCCGGGAAGAAGATCTGACAGCGCAGATTCCAATGCAGATCAGCGCAGCCCCGGGGGCTCCCATAACAACATCTACACCAAGCCCTCAGGGGACTCCCACACCTCTACAAGGCTGCTTATGGTCCAGAACAACAAGTACCAGGCAGAACGGTCATAGGCAGACCCAAAAGCTGACTAACACCAGACCAGCAGGAACCAAGGATCAGGCATGCTGCCCCTACTCTGCCTGATCCCATCCTCAGGCATACATGACAATATACAGCAGATTCCAAGATGACATCTACATGCATCAGCCATGGAGGCAGCACAGAAATGACTATACATCATGATGGACCCTCACCCTATGTGCTAGAAGCCCCCACCAGTCTGTGCACCCGGCCTGCCTTTCCCTAGGTCTACTAGAATAATAGTATCAGAGGGTGTCATCTCCAAGGTCTTCCTGTAACATTTTCATCATGGACGCGTCCTCCTTGTCAGGCAAAATGAAAGATCCTGTAAATGGCAGTGAATCGTGGTCCTTCTAAAGCTTCTCCGCGTGGCTCATCTTTTCTTAGCGCTGCTCCCCATCCATCTTTATACCAAGCTGGCGTCAGATGAAGACCAATACCACCATCCGTAATCACGTTTGTAGCATTTGGTCCTTTAGGTCGGATTATGGTACAAAATGTATAAAAGGTTGAGGTGACATTGTAGAGGCGAGCGGCCCGGTCCATCCCGAGTGCATGTATCCAGCAGAGAGGATGATGAAGGATGCGGCTCCCTGAGTTACATCACACAGTGACAGGCGCTGATGTGACAGAGCAGGTCCCACAATCTGGCTTTACCTGTACGGCTGGTTGGAAGAATGTAAAATAAGTAATGGCTTATTACTACCCACACATCAATACAACATCTACAACCTGCACCAGCAACATGTGCTACACAGGTAGTAGGCTCCAGGCCTGGCGCTAGTGACACACGGCTGGGCACTCTGTATAATACTAGTGTATCCTGCCCTCTATACTGTGAGATACAAGTGACTGTTGTACAGGGTCCTAACACAGAGCTGCTCTTATGCCGAGCGCAACCCCGAAGATGGTGATCACAGCTACCACTAGACCTGCTGGAGAGGGGCTGGAGGAGATGGCACTACCCGGGGTGCAGGGGCAGCACAGGAGATGGTGATCAGCTACCACTAGACCTGCTGGAGAGGGGCTGGAGGAGATGGCACTACCCGGGGTGCAAGGGCAGGATAGGAGATGGTGATCACAGCTACCACTAGACCTGCTGGAGAGGGGCTGGAGGAGACGGCACTACCCGGGGTGCAGGGGCAGCACAGAAGATGGTGATCACAGCTACCACTAGACCTGCTGGAGAGGGGCTGGAGGAGATGGCACTACCCGGGGTGCAGGGGCAGCACAGAAGATGGTGATCACAGCTACCACTAGACCTGCTGGAGAGGGGCTGGAGGAGACGGCACTACCCGGGGTGCAGGGGCAGCACAGAAGATGGTGATCACAGCTACCACTAGACCTGCTGGAGAGGGGCTGGAGGAGACGGCACTACCCGGGGTGCAGGGGCAGCACAGAAGATGGTGATCACAGCTACCACTAGACCTGCTGGAGAGGGGCTGGAGGAGATGGCACTACCCGGGGTGCAGGGGCAGCACAGGAGATGGTGATCACAGCTACCACTAGACCTGCTGGAGAGGGTCTGGAGGAGACGGCACTACCCGGGGTGCAGGGGCAGCACAGGAGATGGTGATCACAGCTACCACTAGACCTGCAGGAGAGGGGCTGGAGGAGACGGCACTACCCGGGGTGCAGGGGCAGCACAGAAGATGGTGATCACAGCTACCACTAGACCTGCTGGAGAGGGGCTGGAGGAGACGGCACTACCCGGGGTGCAGGGGCAGCACAGAAGATGGTGATCACAGCTACCACTAGACCTGCTGGAGAGGGGCTGGAGGAGATGGCACTACCCGGGGTGCAGGGGCAGCACAGGAGATGGTGATCACAGCTACCACTAGACCTGCTGGAGAGGGGCTGGAGGAGATGGCACTACCCGGGGTGCAGGGGCAGCACAGGAGATGGTGATCACAGCTACCACTAGACCTGCTGGAGAGGGGCTGGAGGAGATGGCACTACCCGGGGTGCAGGGGCAGCACAGGAGATGGTGATCACAGCTACCACTAGACCTGCTGGAGAGGGGCTGGAGGAGATGGCACTACCCGGGGTGCAGGGGCAGCACAGAAGATGGTGATCACAGCTACCACTAGACCTGCTGGAGAGGGGATGGAGGAGACGGCACTACCCGGGGTGCAGGGGCAGCACAGGAGATGGTGATCACAGCTACCACTAGACCTGCTGGAGAGGGGCTGGAGGAGATGGCACTACCCGGGGTGCAGGGGCAGCACAGAAGATGGTGATCACAGCTACCACTAGACCAGCTGGAGAGGGGATGGAGGAGACGGCACTACCCGGGGTGCAGGGGCAGCACAGAAGATGGTGATCACAGCTACCACTAGACCTGCTGGAGAGGGGCTGGAGGAGACGGCACTACCCGGGGTGCAGGGGCAGCACAGAAGATGGTGATCACAGCTACCACTAGACCTGCTGGAGAGGGGCTGGAGGAGACGGCACTACCCGGGGTGCAGGGGCAGCACAGAAGATGGTGATCACAGCTACCACTAGACCTGCTGGAGAGGGGCTGGAGGAGATGGCACTACCCGGGGTGCAGGGGCAGCACAGGAGATGGTGATCACAGCTACCACTAGACCTGCTGGAGAGGGTCTGGAGGAGACGGCACTACCCGGGGTGCAGGGGCAGCACAGGAGATGGTGATCACAGCTACCACTAGACCTGCAGGAGAGGGGCTGGAGGAGACGGCACTACCCGGGGTGCAGGGGCAGCACAGAAGATGGTGATCACAGCTACCACTAGACCTGCTGGAGAGGGGCTGGAGGAGACGGCACTACCCGGGGTGCAGGGGCAGCACAGAAGATGGTGATCACAGCTACCACTAGACCTGCTGGAGAGGGGCTGGAGGAGATGGCACTACCCGGGGTGCAGGGGCAGCACAGGAGATGGTGATCACAGCTACCACTAGACCTGCTGGAGAGGGGCTGGAGGAGATGGCACTACCCGGGGTGCAGGGGCAGCACAGGAGATGGTGATCACAGCTACCACTAGACCTGCTGGAGAGGGGCTGGAGGAGATGGCACTACCCGGGGTGCAGGGGCAGCACAGGAGATGGTGATCACAGCTACCACTAGACCTGCTGGAGAGGGGCTGGAGGAGATGGCACTACCCGGGGTGCAGGGGCAGCACAGGAGATGGTGATCACAGCTACCACTAGACCTGCTGGAGAGGGGCTGGAGGAGATGGCACTACCCGGGGTGCAGGGGCAGCACAGGAGATGGTGATCACAGCTACCACTAGACCTGCTGGAGAGGGTCTGGAGGAGACGGCACTACCCGGGGTGCAGGGGCAGCACAGGAGATGGTGATCACAGCTACCACTAGACCTGCAGGAGAGGGGCTGGAGGAGACGGCACTACCCGGGGTGCAGGGGCAGCACAGAAGATGGTGATCACAGCTACCACTAGACCTGCTGGAGAGGGGCTGGAGGAGACGGCACTACCCGGGGTGCAGGGGCAGCACAGAAGATGGTGATCACAGCTACCACTAGACCTGCTGGAGAGGGGCTGGAGGAGATGGCACTACCCGGGGTGCAGGGGCAGCACAGGAGATGGTGATCACAGCTACCACTAGACCTGCTGGAGAGGGGCTGGAGGAGATGGCACTACCCGGGGTGCAGGGGCAGCACAGGAGATGGTGATCACAGCTACCACTAGACCTGCTGGAGAGGGGCTGGAGGAGATGGCACTACCCGGGGTGCAGGGGCAGCACAGGAGATGGTGATCACAGCTACCACTAGACCTGCTGGAGAGGGGCTGGAGGAGATGGCACTACCCGGGGTGCAGGGGCAGCACAGGAGATGGTGATCACAGCTACCACTAGACCTGCTGGAGAGGGGCTGGAGGAGATGGCACTACCCGGGGTGCAGGGGCAGCACAGGAGATGGTGATCACAGCTACCACTAGACCTGCTGGAGAGGGGCTGGAGGAGATGGCACTACCCGGGGTGCAGGGGCAGCACAGGAGATGGTGATCACAGCTACCACTAGACCTGCTGGAGAGGGGCTGGAGGAGATGGCACTACCCGGGGTGCAGGGGCAGCACAGGAGATGGTGATCACAGCTACCACTAGACCTGCTGGAGAGGGGCTGGAGGAGATGGCACTACCCGGGGTGCAGGGGCAGCACAGGAGATGGTGATCAGCTACCACTAGACCTGCTGGAGAGGGGCTGGAGGAGACGGCACTACCCGGGGTGCAGGGGCAGCACAGGAGATGGTGATCACAGCTACCACTAGACCTGCTGGAGAGGGGCTGGAGGAGATGGCACTACCCGGGGTGCAGGGGCAGCACAGGAGATGGTGATCACAGCTACCACTAGACCTGCTGGAGAGGGGCTGGAGGAGATGGCACTACCCGGGGTGCAGGGGCAGCACAGGAGATGGTGATCACAGCTACCACTAGACCTGCTGGAGAGGGGCTGGAGGAGATGGCACTACCCGGGGTGCAGGGGCAGCACAGAAGATGGTGATCACAGCTACCACTAGACCTGCTGGAGAGGGGATGGAGGAGACGGCACTACCCGGGGTGCAGGGGCAGCACAGGAGATGGTGATCACAGCTACCACTAGACCTGCTGGAGAGGGGCTGGAGGAGATGGCACTACCCGGGGTGCAGGGGCAGCACAGGAGATGGTGATCACAGCTACCACTAGACCTGCTGGAGAGGGGCTGGAGGAGATGGCACTACCCGGGGTGCAGGGGCAGCACAGGAGATGGTGATCACAGCTACCACTAGACCTGCTGGAGAGGGGCTGGAGGAGATGGCACTACCCGGGGTGCAGGGGCAGCACAGAAGATGGTGATCACAGCTACCACTAGACCTGCTGGAGAGGGGATGGAGGAGACGGCACTACCCGGGGTGCAGGGGCAGCACAGGAGATGGTGATCACAGCTACCACTAGACCTGCTGGAGAGGGGCTGGAGGAGATGGCACTACCCGGGGTGCAGGGGCAGCACAGGAGATGGTGATCACAGCTACCACTAGACCTGCTGGAGAGGGGCTGGAGGAGATGGCACTACCCGGGGTGCAGGGGCAGCACAGGAGATGGTGATCACAGCTACCACTAGACCTGCTGGTGGAGATGGCACCTGCTAACCCCATAGTCTATGAATCACAGAGACAAGCCCCGACATCTTGTGTTTACACTGCTTTTTTCTATTAGTCATGATGAATGTAGAAGAATCGTGGGAACACAGTTTTTGGAAGCAGGGGAGCAGGTTGAGACCTGAAATTGTCTTAATCCAGTTTCTGATGATGCAAGAAAAAATAATTATTCTCGGCTTAGTTACTTGTTATTAGTGACATGACTTCATTATGATGGAGCAGAGGAGGGGCAGGAGGGCAATGCGCCAGGGGATCACATCCCACCACCAAGTGAAGGAGCAAAAAGCCCATAGAGATCGCCATCATATCACTAATGTCATGCCGGGGGAGGGACAGGCTGCGATTCAGTCACAATAAATAAGGAGGTAATCCTCAGGTCGCGATCACACGGGGAGGAGCTTGTACCCATCGCAGATACGTTAAGACTAATACGCTCATGGATGAGAACGAGCAGCACGAGTCGGGCACAATCGCAAGTGTTTAGGTGTAAACCCTTCTGTGATTGGTGGACGAGCTCCTCACGGGCAGCTGCAGGACATGTTCACACTGTATTATTTTCTTTGTATCTGAGATGCGCTCCTGGAACTGGGAATGAAGTGGGGGTTGAAGAAATATTCTATTTCTTAGATCTAAACCGAACCCCCCCCCCCCCCCCCCCAAAGGTTCTGATTCTGCAGAACATCACCTGTAGGATGCCCGGTTCTGCTCCAATCGTTGTCATACCTTAGGCTTCAGAACTCTTCCTGGCAAACCAGGATTTTGGCATGTTCATTTTTTATGATAAGGCCCTCTATCTCCCGCAAACACAGATAAGCAGCAGACGGCAAATACCATTTCCATTCTGTACAATGCGGCTCTTTCTTATGGTTTGGGTAAATACTGAGCCTGGGAAAATCCTGCGACTTATCACAGACAGTTATATGGGCCGAGCCATTATACGGGAAGCGCCATGTTTCCATCCGGAGGCTAAATGGAGGCACAACTCCGAATAAGAGCCTTTAATCCAGGGACATAGGGGATCATGGGTTATACACATCATAAAGCAACAAGCAGTCTACCCAGCCGAAGACACAATGAGGAGCCGATTGCTCCATATCGGCTCCCAACCTACAGCCAGCCATCTAGACACGGGAATAACGGGAAAACCGCAGATTGGACACTGCGACCAGCGCCCCCCACTGCAGAGAGGCCATTCAGATGACATCAAACAAGGAAGCAGAGATGAGAAGACCCAATGGTCTCGTTTGGGTTCAGCCGGACAATTGTCAGGTCCACTCAAGGTCCCAATTCCCCAATTTCCACTCAATATAAGAGATCTATTGATTTGGCAGAATTTGTCGCTACCTGCAGTGGTTTCCACGGCCAGACGCACACAATGGGGCTCATTTACTAAGGGCCAAGCAGACTGCACTTTCGGCGAACATTCCGTCAATTTCCGTTTTGCGCCGCTGGGACAGGGATTTTAGCAGTTTTTTGGTACACGCAACTGGATTTTGGCGCAATTGAGACGGCTTTCATGCGCCACAAATTGGGGGGTGGATTAGGGTTTTAACTTTCAAATTGTGTTTCAAGCCCAAGCACTTACATGCACCAGGAAGAAGAAGGAGAACTCCAGGGACCTGAGCGGGGAAGCGACACATGCAGGATATCGGGTGCAGGATCTTAGTGACTCCCTGCACAGCGCATTATACACGGACAATGCACTTACATGCACCAGGAAGAAGAAGGTGAACTCCAGGGACCTGAGCGGGGAAGTGACACATGCAGGATATCGGGCGCAGGATCTTAGTGACTCCGCGCACAGCGCATTATACACGGACAATGCACTTACATGCACCGGGAAGAAGAAGGTGAACTCCAGGGACCTGAGCGGGGAAGCGACACATGCAGGATATCGGGCGCAGGATCTTAGTGACTCCCCGCACAGCACATTATACACGGACAATGCACTTACATGCACCAGGAAGAAGAAGGTGAACTCCAGGGACCTGAGCGGGGAAGCGACACATGCAGGATATCGGGTGCAGGATCTTAGTGACTCCCCGCACAGCGTATTATACACGGACAATGCACTTACATGCACCGGGAAGAAGAAGGTGAACTCCAGGGACCTGAGCGGGGAAGCGACACATGCAGGATATCGGGGGCAGGATCTTAGTGACTCCCCGCACAGCACATTATACACGGACAATGCACTTACATGCACCGGGAAGAAGAAGGTGAACTCCAGGGACCTGAGCGGGGAAGCGACACATGCAGGATATCGGGGGCAGGATCTTAGTGACTCCCCGCACAGCACATTATACACGGACAATGCACTTACATGCACCGGGAAGAAGAAGGTGAACTCCAGGGACCTGAGCGGGGAAGCGACACATGCAGGATATCGGGGGCAGGATCTTAGTGACTCCCCGCACAGCACATTATACACGGACAATGCACTTACATGCACCGGGAAGAAGAAGGTGAACTCCAGGGACCTGAGCGGGGAAGCGACACATGCAGGATATCAGGTGCAGGATCTTAGTGACTCCCCGCACAGCGCATTATACACGGACAATGCACTTACATGCACCCGGAAGAAGAAGGTGAACTCCGGGGACCTGAGCGGGGAAGCGACACATGCAGGATATCGGGCGCAGGATCTTAGTGACTCCCCGCACAGCACATTATACACGGACAATACACTTACATGCACCAGGAAGAAGGTGAACTCCAGGGACCTGAGCGAGGAAGCGACACATGGAGGATATCGGGTGCAGGATCTTAGTGACTCCCCGCACAGCACATTATACATGGACAATGCACTTACATGCACCAGGAAGAAGAAGGTGAACTCCAGGGACCTGAGCGAGGAAGCGACACATGCAGGATATCAGGAGCACGATCTTAGTGACTCCCCGCACAGCGCATTATACACGGACAATGCACTTACATGCACCAGGAAGAAGAAGGTGAACTCCAGGGACCTGAGCGGGGAAGAGACACATGCAGGATATCGGGTGCAGGAGCTTCATGAATAGCGGCAGAGTTCATCCTCGTCGGACAGTCCGGATCAGGGATCGCACAGGGGCCGGGTAAGTAAATTTGCCCCACTGTATGAGCTCACTCCAGGCCAAGGTCAGGAGCAGAGAAAGTCTCCAAGCTGCTGGGTTACATTACATCTCCCTGTGGTGTGCGGCTGGATCCTTGGGCAAGACGAGGGGTTACCAGAAGGGTGCAGACTCCCATGGAAGAATAGGATTTAGATGTAAATCCTGACATCCTGAGGTGCAGGTCTTGTTATGGGACACACATTCACTACCACAGAACCGCGTCTCTTGTACATTTTCTATTAATAATCATGAAAGCAAAAAGTAATTAAATAAGGGAAACCAATGGACTCAGATTAATGAGGAGAACAGAGGGACGACACTGTCCGGGGTGCAGAGACACTGTGCACAGCGGTACTGGCCTCCGATCAGGAAGACACAGAGGTCATTGCAGTGCAGTGTACTATATAGCTGCGCATTTAGGGGCGGGAGGGGCCATTAAATACAATTATATATGGATATTATACTGCAGCACACCAGGATCTCCAAGTTATCCACGTCCTTGGTTTCCAGTGGGGCGTCATCCATATATATCACGGGGAAGGCAATGGACAGGGTTTACATACAAGAGGCAGAGTCTAGGCCTGATCCAGGACACTTACATCCGGGTTAGAAGCTCTTTATTCCTGCACTGCTGAATCTGTGTAGCCATAGATGAGTGTCTACCAGTCCATAAGGATCTGACAGACGTGTCAGCAGTCCCTCTCAGCCGAGTATATATAGTCATCCTCTCACATGGGCTTCATTCTAGAGGACATTGTGAAGGGCTCTGCCCAGTATGGACCCCCCTTTGTACCCGTGTGAGGGGTAGATATGAATGTAAGGACCCTAGTGTCATGCTTTGAGCAGACGACTCCTCTTCGATGTCCTACTAGGGGTCAGAAACAAAGGCTTTATCACACCAATAGACGTTGTGAAAGTTGTTGTGTTGGCGAGAGACGAGTTTGGAACAAAGAACGTGGGAAGAAGGTGCAGTCCGGACGGTAACGTTCCCGAGCATCAAACACTTGTGTAGAATGAAAACTCCCATCGTTATTAGAGTAAATAATCGTCTCGCACGCCCTGGAGACAGGGAGACACCCAGACAGAATAATTACCGCCTGCGCACCAAACATTCATTGTTGCAGGATAAGATTCCTCTGGAAAGAGACGGAACAATGCTCATTGTCATCTCTGCACCGTTGTGCTAACGTACCTCAGGAAGCGGATCCCAAAATACACAGCCTAAAGGGGCCCATTTTCTGTAATAGGGGAATTTGGCTGGAAGATAACATGTACAGAGCACAGAGCAGAAACTAGACAAGAGATGCTCTGACACTCTGTATCCGCAGGTGAGAGACGGCTCTCAGGAAACACAAGTGTAAGAAATCACAGATACAGTAATGAGGGGAAGAGGCAGACTAATGAGCCCGATATATAAAATACAATGTAACCGGAGCGGGGATAGGCTGATGTCAGGCGCCACGTCAGACCGCGGCAAGCGCCGCGCCAGACCACGGGAAGCAGCTTCTATAAGCATGGTCTGTGTGCTAGATGACTAGACACAGGCTCCAAGTACTATGGGCCAGGAGACAGGACTAGTGACCTGAGACACGGCCATGATGGAGACAGGCATCGCGTCCACACAATACTGTAACGGTGAATGGTACAGTGACCCGTCATTGTGCATGAACAACACCGGCCTCATGTCATCTGCATGGAGGACAAGGATTCAGCTCATTGCTGTCTCATCATTAGGGAGCACACGGAAGATCCTGCCCTTCCTCCAGACCTAAATCCCACTGAAAAACTAAGAGATGAGCCGAGCCGCTGAGTGAAGGCTCCTCTTTCACACTTGCGTTTTTCACGTGATAGTTCTGCCCGTACTTATGACGTTCCAAACTCGCATTACACACTCTCCTATTGTTTTTAATGGGCTTGTGCTTATTTGCGTTTTATTTTCACGCCCCATAAATGGAGACACATGATAAATGGATGGCTTGGTAGGTGATGTGAAGAATAAGGCAGGTAGTGCCACGTGGGCACCAATTAAAAACTCAGGTGAATGAAAAATGCAGGAAAAACACTAATGACTCCTAGAAAAAAAACTGACTAAAAATGCAGTCTGAACACTCACTTCCTGACGCACAGCACTGACGGGATCTGAAACTCAAGTGTGAAAGGGGCCAAACACTGAACACCAGAGCATCAATGACCTCAGAGCCGCTCTACAAGAGGAGGAGAGACCCCTCAGATAACAAAAAGTGACATGTATGTGGGGGGGGGGGGGGGAGGTACAGTGCTGGTATATATGTGGACATGTATGTGGGGGGGGGGGGGTACAGTGCTGGTATATATGTGGACATGTATGTGTGGGGGGGGTACAGTGCTGGTATATATGTGGACATGTATGTGGGGGGGTACAGTGCAGGTATATATGTGGACATGTATGTGGGGGTGTACAGTGCTGGTATATATGTGGACATGTATGTGTGGGGGGGTACAGTGCTGGTATATATGTGGACATGTATGTGGGGGGGGGGTACAGTGCTGGTATATATGTGGACATGTATGTGGGGGGGGGGGTACAGTGCTGGTATATATGTGGACATGTATGTGGGGGGGGGGGGGTACAGTGCTGGTATATATGTGGACATGTATGTGGGGGGGGGGGGGGTACAGTGCTGGTATATATGTGGACATGTATGTGGGGGGGGGGTACAGTGCTGGTATATATGTGGACATGTATGTGGGGGGGGGTACAGTGCTGGTATATATGTGGACATGTATGTGGGGGGGGGGGTACAGTGCTGGTATATATGTGGACATGTATGTGGGGGGGGGGGGGTACAGTGCTGGTATATATGTGGACATGTATGTGGGGGGTACAGTGCTGGTATATATGTGGACATGTATGTGGGGGGGGTACAGTGCTGGTATATATGTGGACATGTATGTGGGGGGGTACAGTGCTGGTATATATGTGGACATGTATGTGGGGGTGTACAGTGCTGGTATATATGTGGACATGTATGTGGGGGGTACAGTGCTGGTATATATGTGGACATGTATGTGGGGGGTACAGTGCTGGTATATATGTGGACATGTATGTGGGGGGGTACAGTGCTGGTATATATGTGGACATGTATGTGGGGGGGTACAGTGCTGGTATATATGTGGACATGTATGTGGGGGGGTACAGTGCTGGTATATATGTGGACATGTATGTGGGGGTGTACAGTGCTGGTATATATGTGGACATGTATGTGGGGGGGTACAGTGCTGGTATATATGTGGGTGGGGGTGTACAGTGCTGTTATATATGTGGACATGTATGTGGGGGGGTACAGTGCTGGTATATATGTGGACATGTATGTGGGGGGTACAGTGCTGGTATATATGTGGACATGTATGTGGGGGGGGTACAGTGCTGGTATATATGTGGACATGTATGTGGGGGGGTACAGTGCTGGTATATATGTGGACATGTATGTGGGGGGGGTACAGTGCTGGTATATATGTGGACATGTATGTGGGGGGGTACAGTGCTGGTATATATGTGGACATGTATGTGGGGGGGTACAGTGCTGGTATATATGTGGGTGGGGGGTGTACAGTGCTGGTATATATGTGGACATGTATGTGGGGGTGTACAGTGCTGGTATATATGTGGACATGTATGTGGGGGGGTACAGTGCTGGTATATATGTGGACATGTATGTGGGGGTGTACAGTGCTGGTATATATGTGGACATGTATGTGGGGGGGTACAGTGCTGGTATATATGTGGACATGTATGTGGGGGGGTACAGTGCTGGTATATATGTGGGTGGGGGGGGTGTACAGTGCTGTTATATATGTGGACATGTATGTGGGGGTGTACAGTGCTGTTATATATGTGGACATGTATGTGGGGGTGTACAGTGCTGGTATATATGTGGACATGTATGTGGGGGGGTACAGTGCTGGTATATATGGTGCTGGTATATATGTGGGTGGGGGGTGTACAGTGCTGGTATATATGTGGACATGTATGTGGGGGGGTACAGTGCTGGTATATATGTGGACATGTATGTGGGGGGTACAGTGCTGGTATATATGTGGACATGTATGTGGGGGGGTACAGTGCTGGTATATATGTGGACATGTATGTGGGGGGTGTACAGTGCTGGTATATATGTGGACATGTATGTGGGGGGTACAGTGCTGGTATATATGTGACATGTAATGTGGGGGGGTGTACAGTGCTGGTATATATGTGGACATGTATGTGGGGGTGTACAGTGCTGGTATATATGTGGACATGTATGTGGGGGGTACAGTGCTGGTATATATGTGGACATGTATGTGGGGGTGTACAGTGCTGGTATATATGTGGACATGTATGTGGGGGGGTACAGTGCTGGTATATATGTGGACATGTATGTGGGGGGGTACAGTGCTGGTATATATGTGGACATGTATGTGGGGGGGTACAGTGCTGTTATATATGTGGACATGTATGTGGGGGTGTACAGTGCTGGTATATATGTGGACATGTATGTGGGGGGGTACAGTGCTGGTATATATGTGGACATGTATGTGGGGGGTACAGTGCTGGTATATATGTGGACATGTATGTGGGGGGGTACAGTGCTGGTATATATGTGGTGTATTGTTGGGGGGGTGTACAGTGCTGGTATATATGTGGACATGTATGTGGGGGTGTACAGTGCTGGTATATATGTGGACATGTATGTGGGGGGGTACAGTGCTGGTATATATGTGGACATGTATGTGGGGGGGTACAGTGCTGGTATATATGTGGGTGGGGGGGGTGTACAGTGCTGTTATATATGTGGACATGTATGTGGGGGTGTACAGTGCTGTTATATATGTGGACATGTATGTGGGGGGGTACAGTGCTGGTATATATGTGGACATGTATGTGGGGGGGTACAGTGCTGGTATATATGTGGACATGTATGTGGGGGGGTACAGTGCTGGTATATATGTGGGTGGGGGGGTGTACAGTGCTGGATATATGTGGACATGTATGTGGGGGTGTACAGTGCTGGTATATATGTGGACATGTATGTGGGGGGGTACAGTGCTGGTATATATGTGGACATGTATGTGGGGGGGTACAGTGCTGGTATATATGTGGGTGGGGGGGTGTACAGTGCTGGTATATATGTGGACATGTATGTGGGGGGGTACAGTGCTGGTATATATGTGGACATGTATGTGGGGGTGTACAGTGCTGGTATATATGTGGACATGTGTTGGGGGGGTGTACAGTGCTGGTATATATGTGGACATGTATGTGGGGGTGTACAGTGCTGGTATATATGTGGACATGTATGTGGGGGGGTACAGTGCTGGTATATATGTGGACATGTATGTGGGGGTGTACAGTGCTGGTATATATGTGGACATGTATGTGGGGGGGTACAGTGCTGGTATATATGTGGACATGTATGTGGGGGGTACAGTGCTGGTATATATGTGGGTGGGGGGGTGTACAGTGCTGGTATATATGTGGACATGTATGTGGGGGGGTACAGTGCTGGTATATATGTGGACATGTATGTGGGGGTGTACAGTGCTGGTATATATGTGGGTGGGGGGGTGTACAGTGCTGGTATATATGTGGACATGTATGTGGGGGTGTACAGTGCTGGTATATATGTGGACATGTATGTGGGGGGGTACAGTGCTGGTATATATGTGGACATGTATGTGGGGGTTTCGGGGTGTGAGGAACCCCCCCTTGCACTTTCAGTTAACACTGAAGGAGGAACTTTTTACAATTTTCCATAAATTTCTACCAAAACCGAAACTTTCAGTGAGCAGTGCGGATCCCATCCCCCGGACAAGTCGTGCACACTGGCAGCACATGAGGGATGACGGGGGGTATGTCGGACCCCTCTGGGGTATCACATGAAGGACAAGGCTTCCACCAGCAGAGGCCGCTCACCTTCTGCCTGTACTTCCCATCCTCATCTTCATCAGATCCTCCTGGTCTGGTGTGTAACAGGGGGCTGCAGAGCACGAGAGGGGCCACTGCTCCAGAGACTGGGGGACAGAGGTCTGACCTGCGCCCCTAGAGGATTGGGGGGCTCCAGTGATACACGTGCAATTGTTAACCAGCCCCCTCGTGTCTTGCATTTAAACAGTACAAGGCGCCAGGGCCTGCTTACTCATCGCATGCGCACCAGGGCCAAGGAAGCAAACTTGGGCCAAGGCCCCTCCCCCAGGCACTAGTGCATTTGTGGCCACGGCCTAGAGCAGGTGTGCGCCCCCCTCTGGCAGGATCTGCTCTTCTTATAGCCACCGATACCCTGATCTTTACATAAATAAGGCAGAAAAAAATTATGCAAATGAGCCTGAGGGGCTCCGTGTTCAATAAACAACTATGGAGCCCAGAGCCTCTCATAATAATAATAATCATTATTTATATAGAGTAATAACAGTCACATGGAACAATAGGAGGGAGGGCCCTGATCACAAGAGCTTACAGTCTATGAGGGGGACACAAGAGCTTACAGTCTAACAAGCCCCAAAGCAAATAGCGAAGGGGCTGAGGACTGTAGGGGGTGGTTTCAAGCCTTCTGGTAGGCTGGTGGGGCTTGCCCCTTTACTCCTCCTGTGTGAGGTCACAGGAGGTGGGGTTTGGGGGCGGGTAAGTACCCGCCCGGTGGTTTTATAAAGTCCGAGAGCACGTGGGGGGGCCTCTTTCCTTCTGCCCCCTGGACCGAAGAGGCGAGAAGTCAGAGACACCTCTGCAAATACCCAGCATGGCTTCCCTAGAAGAACAAGTAATCCAGCAAGTGGTCCTGGATGGTGCAGCCATGCTGGATACCCTCCTGCAGCGCCCTGCTGCAGGGTCGGTTCAAGAAGCGGACGTCCCTGAAGAGGACACCCATCTCCCTGGATCGAAACCCGCTGCAGTGGCTTCCACCCTGGAGGGTACAGCCACCACCCCCGCCCGGCGGCCCGCCACCCTGTCACCACCACCCACCCAGTGCTCCTCACCTCCTCCACGTGTGCAGCGTCTCCAGTGCAGTGCCTGAGGAGCAGCTGGCAGAAGATAGAGGAAGGTCCATCCGGATGATCAGGCCTCCCGTCCATTTGAGTCCTGGATCCCCAGCACCAGCCAGGTAACGCGGCCCGGGCCAGAAAAAGATGGCGTCGTCCAGACCACGTGGGACCCATGCTTCAGCCAGTGCAGCAGATCGTCGGGGGACGGATCGGAAGGAGGCCTCAAAGGGTAAGTGTTTGCCTCCTGCGCGCTCCCCCTCCTGGCATCTAAGCGCTGCGCCCTGCGTCCCCCTGCCTGTCACCGCCGCCCCCCCCCGGCTCTCCACCGTTTCTGCCAAGCCTGTGCCTCCCAGCGCTCCCTAGCAGGCCGCGCTCCCCTGCCGGTCAGCCCGCACCTCCCCCGATCACTCCCCCGCCGCGCTGTTCCCAGCTATGGCGTGCCCCCAGCTGGTGCCTGCATCCAGCGCTGCGGCCCGTGACTTCCTGTCCGCAAGCCCATGACCCGCTCTCCCTCCTGTCCCCCCCCAGCTCACCCAGCTCCAGCGTGTTCCTCTCCGCCTCCAGCTAACAGTGCCGCGGCCTGTGCCTTCCTGCGCTTTCCAAGCAGGCCGCGCCTCCCCCGATCAACCCCGCCACCCCCCCGCGCCGCTCCCCCCCCCGCGCCGCTCCCCCCCCCCCGCGCTCCCCCCGGCTCCGGCGTGTCCCTCAGCTGGTGCCGGCAATCAGCGCTGCGGCCCGTGCCTCAAAGCACCATTCAAGCAGGCCGCATTCTCCTGCCGGCAAGCCCACACTACCAGCCTCAGGCCTGCCCCTCACCCAGGCCTCATACCAGGCCTCAGGCCTGCTCCTCACTCAGGCCCCATACCAGGCCTCAGGCCTGCTCCTCACTCAGGCCCCACACCAGGCCTGCTCCTCACCCAGCCCCAAGCCCCTCACCAGGCCTCAGGGCCTACTCCCCAGCCAGCTCCAGGCCCTCCCCCTCCCTGTCACATACCCCCCACCAACACAGCCACCAGCAGCGCTATCACCAGCCTGCAGCCCAGTCCTCTTCCCCCCCCCCCCCCCCCACCATGCCCCCTGGCCCAGCCAACACCACAGCTCTGGATCCCATTGGCAGCTCCCCTTCCCTCCTCCTCTCCCATTCCCTGAGTCCTCTCTGCATACCTCCATGCCCATGGTGCACCACAGAGACAGGAGCCACAGATCACCGTCCTACAAGCAGCAACGTCACAGCAGAATGGACTCCCAGAGGCCATACCGCAGGCGGGCTGCCGATACTGGCTCTGAGCTCCGCTCACCAGGCCGCAGCCGCCATCATCATCATCACGGAGGACGTCGCAGACACTACAGCAGCCCATCGTCACCGGGTTCCAGTGGCCGCGAGGCGGCGCACTTACACACCCGCACCCGTCACCGAGACTTGACAACGGCACAGAGACTCCCCTCACCGCCTGACCAAGCGCTCCAGGCGGACATCAGAGCATCCAACAACTCGCCAGGAATCCGAAAACAGATCCTCAGCTCATCTACAGCCACCGCAGTCTCAGAGGTCATCCCGTCATGGCAGCCAAGGCTCTCAAGCTCCACCTCGCAGCTCTGACATCATCAAGCAACCACCTCAACGCATCACTTCAGCTTCCGAACATCACCAACCATCTGAACAGGACAAAGCTCTTCACATCAGGACAAGTCAGCTCCACCAGCGAAGACTTCATCCGGTGAGTTCAGTGGCCTCCCCTCGTGGTCGGCCATTACCTCCTCACACAAGAGCACAGAGAGGTCATCACGTCCATTACCTCATCACACGAGAACACAGAGGTCATCACACAAGAACAGAGGTCATCACGTCCATTACCTCATCACACAAGAGCACAGAGGTCATCACACAAGAGCACAGAGGTCATCACATCCATTAGATCACTATTCACACAATTACAAGCCAGTCAGGATACACCTGTGGGCGTAGGGAATTTAGCTAACGCAGGACAGGGTAACACATTTAGGGATCGCAGCCCCGGGACTGCCAGTGCCCGGGGCTGCGCGATCCTCCTTCCGGGAGCTGGGTCCGTGCCTTTTGGCAGGACCCGGCTGTAACACTGAGCATGCGTAACACACTGAGCATTACACAGTGAATACATCTGTATTACACTGTGTAAGGTGTAGAATAACTTATTGGACCCGCTTGCTGAACGCCGTAAAAACAAACCCGAAAAACTCGTAAAATTTAAATTTTTCATATAATCTCTTCCCAAAAATCTTCTAATACGTGATCAAAAAAAAAAAAAAAAAAAAAAAAAAAAAAAAAAGAGATTTCCTCTATATTAGTTTTTTCCTGTAAAATTGTATATATAACTGGAAAACTATATAAATGAGGTATCAACTTAATCATAGTGATCTGTACGTTATAGATAATATAGTATAGTTAGCGTTCGGTGTACGACCCCCTCCAAAAGACACAAAGAAAGGAACCAAAATTGACAATTTTCCTTTCACCCATACATTCAAGAGTTAATAAAATCTCATCAATAAGCTGATGACCCACTAAAATGTAGCACGGAAGTTATAGCTCAGATGGTTGAGACGCTGGGTCATTATTGTTCATGGACGGAATAATTTTTATTTGTAAAGTGCATCGCATGTCGCAATAAATAAGCCCTTATATGTCCAAATTGCCAACAAAAAAAAAAAAAAAAAAAAAAAAATACATAAACAATAAATAAATAAATAAAATAAAGATTGTATAGCCAATAAAAAGTGACGATGCATAATCTGCTCTGAATTGCGCTGCTCCCCTTCGATGCCCTGGCCGTACAGCAGTCACCACCACATATGGGGGATTGCTATACGCGGGGGGATTGGGTATCAAATTTTGTAGAGCGTCTTGGTATTTTATCCACTGAGAATTTGTTCATTTTTTGAAAGACACATTAATTTAGCCAAAAATATGCACTTTCATAATTGTATCCGATTTTGTTTTAACACCCGTAAAACAATTAATGGGTTAACAAACTTCATAAAAGTTGTTTCACATACACTGAGGGGTGTAGTTTCTATAATGGGATAATTTATGGGGTTTTCCTTTATTTAGTGATTTGAAAGCAGAGCAGGTCCCTCAGGTTTTTGCGGTTTTTATGAAAATGTGAAAAATCGCACCCTACGTTCTAAGGCCCAGAACATCCTACAAAAATAAGAGTAAGCATAAAAAACCACGGAGTCATAAAGTAGATATTCGGTGAATGTTAGTTACTAAGTTTGTTTTGCGGTTATGTCTATGTATGGAAAAAGTAGAACATTTTGAAGTTCGATAATTGAGAATTTTTTCCAAATTTTCACCAAATTTTTCAACTAACATGAAGTACAAGGGGTCACGAGGAAACAATTTTAAATCACTTGGTTAGGTTAAAGCGTTCCAAAGTTATACCCATTTATAGTGACACAGGGCAGATTTGGAAAACTGGGCCGTGTCAGTCGGGGGAAAAGTGGCTTCGGCGTTAAGGGGTTAATGTCAGTGAAGGATAATCCTGGGCAGCACATAAGGCACTTCTCACCCCATCCACTGCATCAGGATAGCCACCAGCCCACCGCAATGTTGGTTAATTGCGGCAGTTTAATTTCTTCAATCCAGTATTAGCACTGGAGAAGGTCGGGAACGAGGTTTCCCCGGGTAGGACGGCCGGTCCCTTATAGAACCGCCAGGCTTAGTTCCCAAAAGGAGCCCGGAAAGTTCAGATTAATGGACCACCTGTCTTTTCCCAAGGGTCCATCGGTCAATGACGCTATATAGGAGGTTGTGGCGGTTACGTACGTCTCTTTTGATAGGGCGGTCGACTTAGTGCAGAGAAAGATGGAAGTGTCCAAAAACTTTCCATAACTAGTTGCGAGCTTTTGCGGTTTCGGTCCCTGGTTTTGGGTAAATGCAGTAACTTAAAGTCGGAAAAGGATAATCCTGGGTTATGTAAATGGCACCTCTCACCCCGGATAACTAATCCCTGGAAGGAAGTCTCGTGGGTTTTGCAGGCATGTCTTCGAGCTGTTAATGGGTCAGACATCCTATTCACAGCTGCTATAAAGAGAGCTAGGATTATCAAAAATACATGGTGTCCCTGGGAGGATTAACGTATAGGATAACCACCATCTCTTATTATGCGACGGGGTCCATCTCAATTCCATTGAGGTGAATATTTTCGAATATTTTCCTTCTCGGCCTGCAGGAACAGGCTGAGAAGGCCATGGCCTTGGTCCGTGTGGGGGGTCGCAGCCGGTGTTAGGAGGGAGGAGGCTGCTCCGTGGCGGAAGTTACACAGGCCCTAAGGCGCTGGAAGATGCCCTCATGCCGGCTGCAGGGACGCAGCCGCCATTTCGGGCGAAGTTGGTTCTCAAGATTTTGAAGATGCCAAGCGGGCCTAGCAAGTTGGGAAATGTTTTAATTTATAACGTTATTTAATAATTTATCTTAGTTGTTAATAAACGCTGTGGCCTTCCCACATTACCCAAACATTTAGTTTCCCGGTCTGTTGATGGGTGGTTAGTCTAGGTACACGGTCAAGTACCAGACGGTTGGGTGGTTAGTCTAGGTACACGGTCAAGTACCGGACGGTTGGGTGGTTAGTCTAGGTACACGGTCAAGTACCAGACGGTTGGGTGGTTAGTCTAGGTACACGGTCAAGTACCAGACGATTGGGTGGTTAGTCTAGGTACACGGTCAAGTACCAGACGGTTGGGTGGTTAGTCTAGGTACACGGTCAAGTACCAGACGGTTGGGTGGTTAGTCTAGGTACACGGTCAAGTACCAGACGGTTGGGTGGTTAGTCTAGGTACACGGTCAAGTACCAGACGGTTGGGTGGTTAGTCTAGGTACACGGTCAAGTACCAGACGGTTGGGTGGTTAGTCTAGGTACACGGTCAAGTACCAGACGGTTGGGTGGTTAGTCTAGGTACAAGATCAAGTACCAAACGGTTGGATGGTTTATCAAAGTACAAGATCAAGTACCAAACGGTTGGATGGTTTATCAAAGTACAAGATCAAGTACCAAACGGTTGGATGGTTTATTAAGGTACAGGGGCAAGTACCAAATTTAAGGTTTGGGTTTGTTAATCCCTGCAGTCTAACAAGCCCCAAAGCAAATAGCGAAGGGGCTGAGGACTGTAGGGGGTGGTTTCAAGCCTTCTGGTAGGCTGGTGGGGCTTGCCCCTTTACTCCTCCTGTGTGAGGTCACAGGAGGTGGGGTTTGGGGGCGGGTAAGTACCCGCCCGGTGGTTTTATAAAGTCCGAGAGCACGTGGGGGGGCCTCTTTCCTTCTGCCCCCTGGACCGAAGAGGCGAGAAGTCACCCTCCCACCCTGCCCTCAGAATTTCTTTCTTTTCAGCTCTTCTTTCCTTGGTTCTGGCTGTTTCCTTCTGTTTTCCTACAGACGTCACAGCGAAGGCGGAAGTTACACAGGCCCTAAGGCGCTGGAAGATGCCCTCATGCCGGCTGCAGGGACGCAGCCGCCATTTCGGGCGAAGTTGGTTCTCAAGATTTTGAAGATGCCAAGCGGGCCTAGCAAGTTGGGAAATGTTTTAATTTATAACGTTATTTAATAATTTATCTTAGTTGTTAATAAACGCTGTGGCCTTCCCACATTACCCAAACATTTAGTTTCCCGGTCTGTTGATGGGTGGTTAGTCTAGGTACACGGTCAAGTACCAGACGGTTGGGTGGTTAGTCTAGGTACACGGTCAAGTACCGGACGGTTGGGTGGTTAGTCTAGGTACACGGTCAAGTACCAGACGGTTGGGTGGTTAGTCTAGGTACACGGTCAAGTACCAGACGATTGGGTGGTTAGTCTAGGTACACGGTCAAGTACCAGACGGTTGGGTGGTTAGTCTAGGTACACGGTCAAGTACCAGACGGTTGGGTGGTTAGTCTAGGTACACGGTCAAGTACCAGACGGTTGGGTGGTTAGTCTAGGTACACGGTCAAGTACCAGACGGTTGGGTGGTTAGTCTAGGTACACGGTCAAGTACCAGACGGTTGGGTGGTTAGTCTAGGTACACGGTCAAGTACCAGACGGTTGGGTGGTTAGTCTAGGTACAAGATCAAGTACCAAACGGTTGGATGGTTTATCAAAGTACAAGATCAAGTACCAAACGGTTGGATGGTTTATCAAAGTACAAGATCAAGTACCAAACGGTTGGATGGTTTATTAAGGTACAGGGGCAAGTACCAAATTTAAGGTTTGGGTTTGTTAATCCCTGCAGTCTATGAGGGGGACACAAGAGCTTACAGTCTATGAGGGGGACGCAAGAGCTTACAGTCTATGAGGGGGACGCAAGAGCTTACAGTCTATGAGGGGGACGCAAGAGCTTACAGTCTATGAGGGGGACGCAAGAGCTTACAGTCTATGAGGGGGACGCAAGAGCTTACAGTCTATGAGGGGGACGCAAGAGCTTACAGTCTATGAGGGGGACGCAAGAGCTTACAGTCTATGAGGGGGACGCAAGAGCTTACAGTCTATGAGGGGGACGCAAGAGCTTACAGTCTATGAGGGGGACGCAAGAGCTTACAGTCTATGAGGGGGACGCAAGAGCTTACAGTCTATGAGGGGGACGCAAGAGCTTACAGTCTATGAGGGGGACACAAGAGCTTACAGTCTATGAGGGGGACACAAGAGCTTACAGTCTATGAGGGGGACACAAGAGCTTACAGTCTATGAGGGGGACACAAGAGCTTACAGTCTATGAGGGGGACACAAGAGCTTACAGTCTATGAGGGGGACGCAAGAGCTTACAGTCTATGAGGGGGACGCAAGAGCTTACAGTCTATGAGGGGGACGCAAGAGCTTACAGTCTATGAGGGGGACACAAGAGCTTACAGTCTATGAGGATGAAGAGGTGACACAAGAGCTTACAGTCTATGAGGATGAGGGGCGACAAGAGCTTACAGTCTATGAGGATGAGGGGTGACACAAGAGCTTACAGTCTATGAGGATGAGGGGGTGACACAAGAGCTTACAGTCTATGAGGATGAGGGGCGACAAGAGCTTACAGTCTATGAGGATGAGGGGGACACAAGAGCTTACAGTCTATGAAGATGAGGGGGTGACACAAGAGCTTACAGTCTATGAGGATGAGGGGGTGACACAAGAGCTTACAGTCTATGAGGATGAGGAGGTGACAAAAGAGCTTACAGTCTATGAGGATGAGGAGGACACAAGAGCTTACAGTCTATGACAGCGATGGCGAACCTTTTAGAGACCGAGTGCCCAAAATGCAAACCAGACCCATTTATTTATTGCAAATTGCCAACACAGCAATTCTAGCATTAAATTATGAAAATCTTCTTGCTCCGTGCTATACCACAGCTTTCCAGGGTCCTGAGGACACCAATATCGTTGACAGAAGGTGGGAAAATTCAGATTGCCATTGGAGCTTCCCTTGACAACCCAATGAACAGGAAGAATCATGGCCAAGAGCAGGAACTTCAATGGCTCCAATGATAATCTGACCCCGTCCTCACCTTCTCTTCCTGCAATCTCAGACAGACCCAGATGCTTCACGTCCTGGTCCTGCAGGAGGATCAGTGTCCGAATTCTGTCCTCGTGCCCACTGAGAGGGCTCAGAGTGCCACCACTGGCCTATGAGGATGAGGGGGTGACACGAGAGGTATAAGAGTCATTCTTTATAAGGGAACACAGTAAAAATAATTTAATAAATAAAAATTCTGCTGCTTGAACCAGTCATCTGCCGCATCTTATATTCAAAACCCAAGGTCAGGGGGCTGCAGAGAAGCTTTTTTGGAGTACCCAGAATTGGTTGATAAAGAGTGAAAGTTGCATCCAGTTAACAAGTGTGATAGATCTCCCTAAATAAATGGGTTTTAAGAACATTCACTTTCATCATTTTTTAAAGGAAAACTACCACTAAACAAGTGTCAGGAACCAGGGGTAGTGGACCCACTGGACGATGGCACAAGCCGACACCTGGGACCAGAATTTTAGTGGCACCCGATTGTCACCAATACGGGTTGGTCTTGCTGCGGCGTGGTACCAGCAGGTCGTTCCATAGGTGCGACACAGACGTTGAGCAGAATCGTAGTCGGGGATAGGCAGGAGGTCAGGACGGGCAGCACTGGATCAGAGTCGGGGACATAGCAATAGGTCGAGGCAGCGGAGGAGCGTAGTCAGGAACGGAACGGAACGGAACAGGGGTCACAACGGGAAATCACAATAACAGCAAAGGGCATAGGGACAAGGCACGAAGATGCAGCAGGGTGTGCATGAAAGGCTGAATTATAGAGGATTCTGGGTGTGGCCAGTGCACTGGCCCTATAAATGCTCTGAAGTTGGATGGGAAGCAGGAGCTGTGGGGCGCCAGGGCACACAGAGGAGCACAGGTGAGCCCACGACAAGGCACCTGTGACAGTAAGTACAAGCTACAGATACTTACCTATACACGTCATTTCCAGGATCCCGGCGCTGGTCTTCTTTAACCCCTTAACGCCATTTTGAACATTCCTAACACGGCCCATTTGTTAAAAATCTGCCATGTGCCACTTTACGTGGTTATAACATATCCAGGTGTTTTCTCATGACACATTGCACTTCATGTTCACTGAAAAATTTAGGTTCTCTCTTTTGCATTAATTTATGAAAAAAAAAATATTAAATTTGCCAAAAAAGTGGAAAAATTCTCAATTTTCGAAATTCAAAAAAAATTATACTTTTTCACCACATGGTCAGAACAGCATTGATAACTAAGATTTACCAAATGTCTGCTTTATGTTTCAATGATTTTTATGCGTTCGCTCTTATTTTTTTTTCTTTGAAGGATATTATGAGGATTTACAACTTTAGGTGCACTTTTTTATGAAAAGGAAAATCAGACTTTGGAGGGACATGCTCAGCTTCACATTGAGAGACATAAAATAGTAAACGCCCATTAATACCCCAAGTTACCCCCCATTATAGTAACTACACCCCTCAACGTATGTAAATCAACTTTTATGAAGTTCGTTAGCCCCTGTAAAACAATTAAAGGGTTAAGTAGATGTGATGGTAGATTCCTCCTGCTGCCTCTGCCATATGTAAATTACCTGCAGGGGCTTCCATGTACTATCCTGGCCGGGTACATGGAGCCAAGGCTACTCCACGTCCCAGAAGCCTCTGCAGGTAATTTACATATGACTCAAAGATTTTAACAAGTTATGTTCCAGGATTATTAAATGACAGATTAGTGCAGGAGGATGAAACTACCATCACATCTACTTCTCATGGTGGATTCCTAATGGGAGGTTTTTTGATTTTTTTTTGTGGCTAAATTAACGTACTTTTCAAAATATTTACACATTCGCAATCTATAAGATACCAAAACGCTCCACAACCTCTCCCGAGTGTCAAAGCCCCATATGTGGAGGTAATGGCTGTACGGGCACACGCCGGGGCATGGAGAGGAAGCCGCGCCATTCAGAGCAGGTCTGCATTGTCACTTTAAGGCTATATAATCTTTATGGGTTTTTGGCAATTTGGACATACAAGCAATCCCCGAGTTACATACAAGAAAGGGTCCATAGCTTTGTTCTTAAGTTGAATTTGTATGCAAGTCGAAACTGTTTTTCATCTGGATCTACAATTATAAAATAAACCTTTTTTGGCCCAGTAAGAATTGGATTTTCCAAATTTTTTGCTGAAATTGGACCAATAAATCAATAAAGCTTCATTACAGACACCGTACAGCTGATGGGACTTGAAGCGTTCAGAGAGCTTCACCAGGGGTCACAGGGGGCAGAGGGGTCTGTTTGTAACTATGGGTCGTCTGTAAGTAGGGGACCGCCTGTATAAGGGCTTATTTTCCATGAGAATAGATGCACTTTACAAATACTTCATTTTAGTGGGTCTTTAGCTTATTGATGAGGTTTTATTAACGCTTGAATGTATGGAGAAAAAGATTAATTTTGGGAAATAACTTTTTACCTGAGTTCTTTGCAGTGGTACCATAGTGGTGTACATATTTTTGATCACTATTTGGAACATTTTTGCAGAAGGATTTTATGAAAAAATTTTTAGCAACTTTTTTGTTCTTTTACAGTGTTCACCAAGCGGGTTCTCAGTGTCTTATAGCTGGGTCCTGCCTGAAGACCGGTCCGGCATGGTGAAAACATCACAAAACTGGAGAGGACGGTGACATCACACCAAAGGCCATGAATGATTAACAGCTTGGGGCGCCACAGGCATCGCATCACATCCCCGTGCTACCTCTCTATTTACACTGATCTTGGCACATCAACATTAACCCCTTAAGGACGCAGCCATTTTGTAGCTTAAGGCTCAGCCCGATTTTTTGGATTCTGACATGCGCCTCTTTATACGGTTATAACTTTTGAACACTGTTACTTATCAAAGCGATTCTGAGATAGTTTTTTCCCCACATGTTGTACTTCATTTTAGTGGTAAATTTTGGCTGATAAGTTTTGCGTTTATTTACAAAAAAAAAGAAAATATGATAAATTTTTTGAAAAATTTGCCATTTTCGAAATTCAAAATCATTGCGTTTTCAGGCAGATAGATTTACCACCTAAATAACTTGCTGAATAACATTTCCCATTTGTCTACTTTACATTTTCATAATTTCTGAAATGTTTGGATAATTTATTTTGATGTCACGCGGCTTGCAAATAGAATAGCGATTTTCCGGATTTTCTGAATTGACCATTTTGCGGATAAATACAGTTTTGAATGGGGGGCGTGGCCAGCGCGCAACATGGAAGGACGCACTTGAGCGGAGCTCCGTGCCAGCGGCCGAAACTCTGACATTAATCCTGACTCCCAGTCGCTCAACATACCTCCGAATAACAGCAAAAGCATCCCGGACTGCCACCGACCCGGTAGGATGCAAAAAACCCGCAATTCATCCGCGGCAGATAAGCTAAAGGCCTTTGCCAGATCAGACAGTAATGGAGCCGGCCAAGCGACCTCGGCACGAGCCTCATCACGCGCTCCCGCGCAAACTGGTAAAGATCAGTCTTCACCATCAGAGGAAGCGGAGGGTGAACCCACACTCCGTGAAGTGTCCCAACAATTACTGGCGGCCATTCAAGAATCCACCACCTCTCTTACCTGTAAAATAGATGAGGTCAAGGTAGATGTGGGACTTCTCCGCCACGATATGCAGAAGCTGAGAGATAGAGTCCGGGAGACGGAAGACCGCATTTCTCAAATAGAGGACAGAAATGCCCCAGTCCCAGACCAATTACGTACGTTAGAGCGGGCGGCTCAACAGTGGTCTCAACGGGCAGATGATCTAGAGAATCGTCTCCGCAGAAACAACTTGCGGATTCTGGGCCTGCCGGAGAGAGCCAAGGGCCGCGACCCTGTAGCATTTATGGAGGCATGGCTCAGAGAAATTCTCCCGGAGGCAACTCTGTCTCCAATCTACGCTATAGAGCGCGCGCATCGGGTTCCAGCAAAACCTCCACCGCCGGGCTCCCGGCCGAGACCCATGCTAGCTCGACTCATTAGCAGTAAAGACCGAGACTTGATTTTACAGGCGGCCCGGAAGAAGGGCACCATCGTCTACCAGAATGCTACCATTTCCATCTTCCCGGACTTTTCCGCGGCACTTCAGAAAATGAGAGCTTCCTTCATAGGTGTCAAAACCCGCCTAAGAGAAATGCAAATCTCCTACAGTATGATTTTCCCGTCAAGGCTCCGAGTGATCTATGCGGAGAAGTCTCACTTCTTTGATATCCCGTCTGAAGCCGAGGCCTGGCTGGACTCTCTGCGCAGATCTCCGCGCCGCTGATTTCCTGATCCGGACATACCTAACGAGCCATGTTATCGCTGACAGACCACAGTGAGAGTGAACTATACAGTTTACATTGATATCCTTTACTGTTGTCATGATATTGCATGTTTTTTTTACCCGGTTCTTGTGTGCATTTATAATGCAAATGTCGGGGCGACCCCCCCCTTCAGGGGCTTTCATATCTCAATGCTGTTAGAGAACGGGTCACTATTGTGTTTACTATATTTATACTTTCACTTTGAGGCTTTTTGCCAGTTTGAGTTACCTGTCATAAGATATGTTTGCAGAGTACAAGGTCAACGGATTGTGGCGCAATAGTCTGTAGTTCTTAAGACCCTAGCACAGACTACCCCCGTTGTACACTCTATAGGTGGATCCGGCCTCCTCCCGCGCCAGATTCTTGTCGCGAGGCGTGGAAGGAGCCTGAGCCACAGGTACACTGAAGCTAGTGGGCCCGCTGCCTACTTTGCTTCCATTTCCCCAACTGTTATCCCCCACCCTTTACTTTTGGTTCTTTATGCGGAGGATAAGTCCCCCCCTTGGTGCCGATACACCATCATAACGTTTAAGTATGTCTCTCCGTATCCTCTCCTGGAACGTACGGGGCCTGGGCAGCCCAGATAAACGTAATGCAGTCTTCGCCTATGCACGAAGGCACTCACCTCATATTATCTGTTTACAGGAGACGCACCTCACGCCACAGTCCGAAAGACATCTTAATAAGCCCTGGTTGCAATGGTCATTACACTCTACCCACAACTCCCACTCTAGAGGAGTGTCGCTACTCATACATAAATCGGTTAGATGGGAAGTTGAAATAACTAAAAGGGATCCCGAAGGGCGATACGTGTTTGTGGTTGCATGGATTGATTGTAAGCAATATGTACTGTTAGGACTGTATGTCCCCCCCGCAGAGTCCCTGTCGGTATTATACGAGGCAGCACATTTTGCAGCTACGTATCCTCATGCGATGGTACTCTGTATGGGGGATTTCAACACTTTACTAGATCCTATAATAGATAAGTTTCACGAAGCAAATGTTTTACCCCAACCTGAACATTGCTCCCCTCTGGCAGCCTTGCTAAGGGAAATGGGTTGGTTAGACCTATGGCGATCACGTCATCCCACAACTAGAGAATACACTTGTCATAACACTGGGAGAAACACTCTCTCTCGCATAGACTACCTTTGTGGGAATCCTAGCACCAATTCCATCCTCTATTCTATCACACACCTCCCCAGGGCCCTCTCAGATCATTCTCCACTCCTGGCCGAATTCAGACAGGGGTCCCCTTCACCTCCGGTGGGTTTCCGCAAGATACACCCATTCTGGCTGTCCTTGATTTCGAAAGGAGACATGGTGCCTACCCTCTTACAGGTCTTCATAGCTCCCAATTTAGGAGAACCCCCTGCTAATTGTCATTGGGAAACCCTCAAAGCCTACCTCCGAGGGTGCCTCCAATCTTCCATTAAACACGTCAAGAGGACAACTGCCCAACAAGAATCTGACCTAGCCTCCCTTACTTCCCAACTAGAAGCCGCATTTATAGCGCACCCCACAGATGATAATAGGTCGGCCTGGTTACAAACGGGCAGGCAGTACCTGCACTGCCTTTATGACAAACAAAAGAGACGCTCATTTTTTGCAAAACAGAGGTACTTCGAGTTGGGCAACCAGTCTAGTGCACTCCTAGCACATTTAATACACCAAAATAACTCCTCTCCGGCAATCTTGAAAATACGGTCGCAAGACGGTACTGAGCAAGTTGATAACAATGACATACTTCAAACTTTTACCAATTTTTATCAAACCCTATATAACTCCACATACGCAAAGACTTCACAAGACATAGATGGATATCTGTCAGACCTAAACTTTCCTACCCTGTCCGACACACAGAGAGATAGTTTGGATGCCCCCATTACAATGGAAGAGTTGCAGGAGGCTCTGGGGGACATGGCGTGCGGAAAGGCGGCCGGCCCGGATGGGTTCCCAATTGAAATTTACACCCAATATCAAGATCATCTTCTACCCGCCCTCTTACAGACCCTAACATCGGCGCACGCGTCTAATTCTCTTCCCCCTTCATTTTACGATGCCACCATAGTGGTGATCTTGAAACCGGACAAAGATCCCCTTGAGTGTGGGTCTTACAGTCCCATATCTCTCTTAAACTCCGATTATAAGCTGCTCACAAAAGTACTGGCCCGACGACTAAATACAGTAATCACAAGTTTGATCCACTCGGACCAATCCGGTTTTATTCCGGGCCGTAACACTTCTAATAATTTGAGGAGGGCACAGATAATAATGCAGATAGGGGAGGCGACGGAAAAGGACTGGGCCTTGGCCTCGCTAGATGCGGCCAAGGCCTTTGATTCTATCGAATGGCCCTTCTTGATTTCAATTCTGGGGAGATTTGGTATAGGCCCGGTTTTTACTAAATGGGTCTCCTTACTATACGCGGCCCCTCGTGCAGCTGTAGCGTTAAACGGACGATGCTCTTCCTACTTTCCACTCAAGCGAGGCACACGACAGGGCTGCCCCCTGTCCCCCCTCCTGTTCGATCTGGCTATCGAACCGCTGGCCATGCGTATTAGAGCGGACTCACTCTACACCGGAGTTAAAGTCTCTGAATTGGAGGACCGATTAGCTCTGTATGCTGACGACCTACTGTTATTTCTTTCCGACCCTGAACTTTCACTCCCCAGAGCCATTCAATTAATCGACACCTTTGGTTCATACTCCGGCCTAACGATTAACTGGGACAAGTCCCACCTTATGTATTTGAACCCATCTAGGCCTAATGCAAACCAAGTATTATGCAATATGAAACCCACTGACAACTTTCGGTATTTAGGCATAACCCTTACAAGATCTCCTACAGATATGCTAGCGGCCAACATAGATCCCCTATTGCCACTCTTCAAAGGAAAATGTAAAACATGGTCCTCACTTCCACTATCCACACCCGGCAGGATAAATTTGATCAAGATGGTTGTTCAGCCGAAGTGCCTCTACGTTCTTCAAAATATTTTTGTTCTCATACCACGTGCCTTTTTTGAAGCGCTTGATTCCCTATTTATATCATTTATATGGGGCTCCTCACGCTCTAAACTACAACTAGCGAAACTACAGCGCCCAAAAGACCTGGCGGGTATGGCTCTACCAAACATGTACTTGTACTACCTCTCAGGCCAGTTGAAATACTTAAGAGAATGGTTAGCCCCTACAATACCCAACAACCCGGAATCCTACTTGGCCTCTCACCTGAACATATCTTCCCTCTGGCAGATCCTACAGGGTAACTCTACACATAGGGGCAGATTACTGCCCATACACTTAGTCGCAAGAAAGGTGTGGCAGGCAACAAAAAGGGTCTCGCCCCCCACAGGTATTATAGCTGAGACACCCCTGTGGGACAATCCCACCTTACCCCAACTGACCCAATTGCAGGAAACACACATTTGGAAAACATCTGGAGTGCTCACACTAGTAGACCTATACGAAAACAATATCCTAAGGTCCTTCGAACAGCTTAAAGAAAAGTATGACATCCCAAACAACCGGTTCTATAATTACCTTCAAATAAGGCACGCCCTATCAGCACAATTCCCCGACCCACACCTCCCCATCTCAAACTACCCACTCATTGGAGTTATACGGTCTCAAGGCCCAGGTGGACTGGTCTCCATGATTTATTCCCATCTCATTCGCAGTAGAGCAGAAGCGACGCCTCTCCCGGCAATTTCCAGGTGGAAAGAACTGATACCCACACTAGATGATGACACTGTGACAGATATTTTGTGTTCCCACTTACAAGTTTCACCAGCTGTGAACAATAAAATGATCCAATTACACATCATCCACCAGAGTTACCTTACCCCTTTAAGACTTGCTAAGATGCGTCGCATCCCTTCCCCGGAATGTCACAGGTGTCGATTCACCCCTGCCGCATTCTGGCACATGATTTGGGACTGCCCTGTGCTACAGTTGTTCTGGTCGGAGGTAGTCTCTCTGCTCTCTTCTGTTATACAAATCCCAGTCCCTCTGAGGCCGGAAATATGCCTGTTTGCACTTTTAGACGAAGAAATGTGGCCGAAATATATCAAAGTTTTTCTGACATCTGCCCTCTTCCTAGCAAGGAAAGCAATAGTTCTTAGATGGATGGACCCAAGACCTCCCACAGTGGAGATGTGGAAGGGTCTCGTCAATAATGTGATCCCGTACGAGAAAGTAGTTTATAAAAATAGGAAATGCCCAGATAAATTTCACAAAATTTGGGATGGGTGGTGCACATCCAACCTAACTTCCTACAATTCCAATGACCTATCTGCTGCTCTCCAGGCCCTAGGTTAACCTCCCCTGCACCAAGGAGAATCCTCCCTTTTGTTTAGTGTATATAGTTTTATGTTTTTGTTTCCTCAGACTGTTCCCTCCACAGGATCACTTGTTGGAGTTACAAACCTCTTTCTGAAGTATGCAATTGACAAACTTGTCTGTATAATGTATATTGTACAATGCCTTTGTATACCTGGACTTACGATCCTCCACTGTACTAATGTATGACTTTTAGGCTGTCAACAACTTGTCTACATGCCTTGCTGTAGTGCTTTTACTTGTGATCCATTGCTACAATAAAACCGAGTTTAAAAAAAAAAAATACAGTTTTGAATGAAATTTAACATATTTAGCATCAAAACCCCCTATATAACCAACCCATTTTCAAATCTGCACCCCTCAAACTATCAGAAACAGCATTTACGAAGATTGTTAACCCCTTGAGATCTTCATAGTAATTGAATCAAAATGGAGGTGAAATTTAGAATGGTCATATTGTTCCCTTATACGTTCATTTAGCCCTAAAATTTACACATTTCCAAAATATAAAAAGAGAAAACCCACCATACAATTTGTTCTGCAATTTCTCCTGAGTGCAGCGACCCCCCACATGTGGCTGTGACTTGGTTTATGGGTACACAGCGAGGCGCAGAAGGGAAGGAGGGCCCTGCAGCTGCCAGGATTTTAGTTTCCTCATTGGCCCCTTTTGAAGGCTATAAATTTTCGCTTTTTCGTTATTGGGGCCATGTGATGCCATTTTTTTTGCGCGATGAGATGCTTTTTCCAGTGTTACCATTTTGGGGTTTGTATCACCTATTGTTGAAAATTTAGGAACTGTTTTTGAGGACAGGAGTAGAAAAGCATCAATTCTGTACTGGATTTTTTACTTCTTTTTTTTTTCGTGTTCACCGTATAGACTAATAATCCTGTTATCTTTATTCTATGGGTCGATACGATTACGGGGATACCAGACTTGAATATATTTTCTTACGTTTTACTAAATTTGTCAAACAAAACCCTAATGTGGGGAAAAATCTATCATTTATGTATTGCCGTCTTCCAAGTGGCATAACATTGTTACTTTTTTGGCTACGGAGCTGGTTGAT
Organism: Engystomops pustulosus; assembly: GCF_040894005.1. Classification (NCBI taxonomy): domain Eukaryota; kingdom Metazoa; phylum Chordata; class Amphibia; order Anura; family Leptodactylidae; genus Engystomops; species Engystomops pustulosus. The sequence continues at coordinate 113,827,779 of NC_092419.1, forward strand.
GGCTTGTTTTTTGCGGGACATGTTGTACTTTGCACCAGTATCATGTCGGAGTACATATGGTTTTTTGATCACATTTTATAGCATTTTTTGTGGGATTGAAAAGGTAAAAATCATAATTTTTGGAGGGTTTATAACAGTTTTTTTTACGGCGTTTATCGTGGGGGTTCAATAATGATTTACTTTTATTCTACGGGTTGTTACGGACGCGGTGATACTATATATGTGGGGTTTGTGTTATGATTTAGACTTTTTTTTGAGTTATATGTCTCTTTATATGTTTTGGGGGTTTGGGGCATTTTTAGTGATTTATGACTTTATTTTTTATTGAATAACTTTTTTTTTTTACTTTTTCACTTTTATACCATGGGACATGAACAAGAAATCCTCTGATTGCTTATTCATGATAATATTCTGCAATACTCATGTTTTGCAGAGTATTATCAGTGTCAGCCTATGCACTTGCATAGGCTGACACTGTGCCAGTAAGATGACGTCACAGACGCCATCTTACCGGCAATTCTTGCAGGTAACTCTGGGGTCCAGATCGGTTACTATAGCAACGATCGGCGCCCCCCAAAAACGATCGTGGGGGTAAGACACCCCAGATGCATGTTAGATTTAACGGGTTAAGCACCCGCGATCGGAGACAACTCCGATCGCGGGTGTTACACTGGGGTGCCGGCTATCAGTCACAGCCGGCACCCCGTGTTTCCCGATGCCGGTTCGGCTCAGATCTTAAGCCGAACCGGCATCAGCTCACCGTCCGATATATCGGACGCTGAGCGCTAAGTCACTGAGCTCAGCGTCCGATATATCGGACGCTGAGCATTAAGAGGTTAAAGAGGACCCGAGCACATTGTACATAGTGTCCTATCTGAAGACAGCATGTTATAGAGCAGGAGGAGCTGAGCACATTGTACATAGTTTCCTATCTGCAGGCAGCATGTTATAGAGCAGGAGGAGCTGAGCACATTGTACATAGTTTCCTATCTGCAGGCAGCATGTTATAGAGCAGGAGGAGCTGAGCACATTGTACATAGTGTCCTATCTGCAGGCAGCATGTTATAGAGCAGGAGGAGCTGAGCACATTGTACATAGTGTCCTATCTGAAGACAGCATGTTATAGAGCAGGAGGAGCTGAGCACATTGTACATAGTTTCCTATCTGCAGGCAGCATGTTATAGAGCAGGAGGAGCTGAGCACATTGTACATAGTGTCCTATCTGAAGACAGCATGTTATAGAGCAGGAGGAGCTGAGCACATTGTACATAGTTTCCTATCTGCAGGCAGCATGTTATAGAGCAGGAGGAGCTGAGCACATTGTACACAGTGTCCTATTTGCAGGCAGCATGTTATAGAGCAGGAGGAGCTGAGCAGATTGTACATAGTGTCCTATCTGCAGGCAGCATGTTATAGAGCAGGAGGAGCTGAGCAGATTGTACATAGTGTCCTATCTGCAGGCAGCATGTTATAGAGCAGGAGGAGCTGAGAAGATTGTACATAGTGTCCTATCTGCAGGCAGCATGTTATAGAGCAGGAGGAGCTGAGAAGATTGTACATAGTGTCCTATCTGCAGGCAGCATGTTATAGAGCAGGAGGAGCTGAGCACATTGTACATAGTATCCTATCTGCAGGCAGCATGTTATAGAGCAGGAGGAGCTGAGCACATTGTACACAGTGTCCTATTTGCAGGCAGCATGTTATAGAGCAGGAGGAGCTGAGCAGATTGTACATAGTGTCCTATCTGCAGGCAGCATGTTATAGAGCAGGAGGAGCTGAGCACATTGTACATAGTGTCCTATCTGCAGGCAGCATGTTATAGAGCAGGAGGAGCTGAGCACGTTGTACATAGTGTCCTATCTGCAGGCAGAATGTTATAGAGCAGGAGGAGCTGAGCAGATTGTACATAGTGTCCTATCTGCAGGCAGCATGTTATAGAGCAGGAGGAGCTGAGAAGATTGTACATAGTGTCCTATCTGCAGGCAGCATGTTATAGAGCAGGAGGAGCTGAGAAGATTGTACATAGTGTCCTATCTGCAGGCAGCAATACTGCGGTTTAAAACACTAACAAAAAAAACACGGCACCAGCTCACACTAACAAAAATAAGCTCCGGCACCAGCTCACCCTGATCTCACCCTGAGCTGGTGCTCGGCATTTCCTTCTGAAACCTGCCACTACAAGTGGTAGGTTTCCTTTAACGAGAAACTCTGTCCCTGTAATCAGAGAAGTCATTTGCATTTGGTTTATCACTGTAAGCAACAAGTTAATAAAGTGACACAAGTCGTAATTGTTTCCCGAGTGGTTAAGGGCGCACCTGCTCTCCCCGGGCAGCGCTCCAGTCACAGATGTTTTACTTTTACGTAACTTTACATGTTCAGGAGCCAAGAGTCAGACTCCTGACCATCTGCCAAAGGCACTGCTGCAGCAGGGTTATCATATATGTACCGTATATACGCGAGTATAAGCCGACCACAGCATAAGCCGAAGTTCCTCATTTTGACACAAAAAAACTGGGATAACCTATTGACTCGAGTATAAGCCAAGGGTGGGAAAAGCATTGGTCACAGCCCCCTCTAGTATACAGCCCCCTCTAGTATACAGCCAACCTGCACCCCTGTAGTAAAAAAAAAGTATATACAGTATGTTTTATATTACGTGTATGTCTGTTTTATGGTTTGTATATGCGGATTAAGTTTCCTTTGGGAACCTCTTCCCCAGCCTGTATCTAAGCCACTGATACTAATGACCAGGCTGGAGGGTGAAGTTTTACCTATTCTCCCCAACCAGCAGTAGGTGTTAAATAGTTCATATTGGGGCTCATTAACTAAGGGTCCGCACTAGTGTCGGATACTCTGATGATTTCCGATGTGAGCCCCATTTGAAGGGCGGGTCGTCGGACGGTCCGACCGATTCGGATAATGCGCAGGATTTAACATTCAAAATTGTGTCGCAAACCAAGCACTTACATGCACCGGGAAGAAGAAGGTGAACTCCAGCGGACCTCAGCGAAAAACGCACCTCGGGGATCGCGACGGGACGGGCAAGTAATTGTGCCTGATTGTCTCCAATGCAATTTAACTGGACATCTATAGAATTAACCCTGAATCAAGCTGCTGCTTGTGTCATATTAAAGGAAAGAATCTTATCTTTCAGATCACATCAGGCTTGTGGTTCTGTGAGCTACAGAGCCAGATATACAGGCAGTTATAGTCCTGGATTTGGATGTAATCTGTGGCACAGCAATGGTTTGTGGAAGCTAAGGCCTCTTTCACACTTTCACGCAACTAAAAGCCATTACACTCTCAGACACATTGCGTTTTACACTGATCAATTGCCATAGAAAAGGTAAGACCACAGTCATGAGACAACACGCGTGAAGAACTGAGACACTGAACAAACTCCGACTTAAAGCGGATTGAACTCTGATGAAAAATGTCACTTTTTCACTGACCAATCAAGTACAGGATGAAAGACTGTATGCAAATGAGCCATAGACATGGATGTGAAAGTGTGTTAACCTCTTAGCACTCTGCATCCTATATACCGAATGCAGAGCTGATGCCGCTTCACATCATAATTGGAGCCGGCACACACACACACACACACACACACACACACTGAAAAACCCACCAAAATTATATTTACCCATTTCATTCCACAAAAAAAAAATATTTAAAAAAAATTACTCCAGAATGATATGGTGCAAAGTACTACATGTCCTGCAAAAAACAAGCAATCAACCGACCTCGCAGACAATAAAATAATAGTGTTACGCCACTTGGAAGACGGCAATGCAAAAACAATGGATTTTTCCCAATATTAGGTTTATTGTGAGAAATCCGCGTAATCATACTGACCCACTGCTCGCACTTGGCCCCAAAATGGGAAAAACTAAAATGTTATAGCATACAAAAGGTGCCATCAAGGAAACCAAAATCCCCCAAGGTCTATAGGACAAAACTGACAGCTGCAGGGCGCCCCTTCCCTTCTGCGGCTCGCTGTGCGCCCATACAAGTAACCTCCACATGTCTCCGTACGGCATGACAAATTTTGAGATGGGTTTTCTTTTATGGAAATGTGTAAATTTTAGGGCTAAATGAATGTATTACAGATTAAATTAGACCATTCGTAACGTCATTAGTAATTTAATTACTATGAAGATCTCAAGGGGTTAATCTTCCTAAAACCAGTTTCTGATAGTTTTTTTTTTTTTGGTGTATAAGCCGACCCGAGTATAAGCCGAGGCCCCTAATTTTACCACAAAATACTGGGAAAACCTATTGACTCGAGTATAAGCCGAGGGTGGGAAATGCATTGGTCACAGCCTCTCCAGTATGTAGCCAGCCAGCCCCTGCCCCAGTGTATATAGCCAGCCAGCCCCTGCCCCAGTGTATATAGCCAGCCAGCCCCTGCCCCAGTGTATATAGCCAGCCAGCCCCTGCCCCAGTGTATATAGCCAGCCAGCCCCTGCCCCAGTGTATATAGCCAGCCAGCCCCTGCCCCAGTGTATATAGCCAGCCAGCCCCTGCCCCAGTGTATATAGCCAGCCAGCCCCTGCCCCAGTGTATATAGCCCCCCCCCCTTCCCCGTCGTGCAGCACAACAATACCGGATGGATCGCACAGAAGATCTACGGGTGCCGCCAGAAAGGCAAGTTTTGAGTTATTTATTTTTTTGACTCGAGTATAAGCCGAGTTTGGGTTTTTCAGCACATTTTTTGTGCTGAAAAACTAGGCTTATACTCGAGTACATAAGGTATCCCCAAAAAAGGAAATTCTGAAATTCACTAGAAAAATATGGAAAACCAATATGTGATTTGGAAGCCACAGAACAAATATAAAATCAGCCAAAATGAAGTATAACATGACAAAGGAAAAACAAAACAATATTCTCCTGATACGTAAAAGTTTTAAAAAGTTATAACTGTATAAAGTGACGCAAGTCAGGATACAAAAAAGTGCTATAGACTGGCCCCGTCCTGAAGGGGTTACTGATCCGTTATACTGCCTTTATCTCAGTGATCTACAGAAATGATTCACAAAAGCTGAGTTTTTAAAATCCGCATCGACTATTGGACGCTAACAAAACGCATAGAGCCGCCCACAGCAGCCCAATATCTGGAAGCCCCTCCCCAGGGACCCGCCAGCTTTTCCCCTTGTATTTTCTGTGTGATGCGGCTACTCACGGCCAGGAAGGGGTCGCCTCGCAGCCACGTGGGGGATTTATGTTCTCTAAAGATCTCATTAAACCAGGACAATATCAAAGGCCGGAGAAATTCAAAGAACCAAAGGTGGATTGGAGCGGATTATCTCAGGGCGGCGTCAGACATTAAAGGGGCGGCACAGAAGCTTTTTTATAGCCTGCGAGTTATTTCTGTACACTGAATAATTACATAACAATAAAAAAGGTTCAGAAATTGCTGTGAAAATCAGCAAATTAGAAAAATAGAAAAGGTGCAAACAAAAGATTAAATTTGAAGTCATGACCATTGACATCGATGTAAGTAGAATCAGCTGCAGCGGTGATATGGCCACTGGTCACAGAGCGGACAGACGTCATGTACTCCTCCTCATACAGGAGAGCCCCTCTGCCCCTCACAGGATGGATGTGGGGGTCATTCAGCCGCTCAGTAAATCTCAGAACGTGGTGTGAGGAGATAATCAGTGTTTGTTCAGATAATCTCATCAGCCAATGACACACTTCAGCCCCAAATCACACTCAGAGACAAGGAAGTTCCTATACACCAGCTGTCCCCCCCCCCCATCCACTGAGATTACATTAGAAGGAAGGAATATTATATGGGTGCAGTATTATAGTAGTTATATCCCTGTACATAGGGGCAGTATTATAGTAGTTATATTCTTGTACATAGGGGGCAGTATTATAGTAGTTATATTCCTGTACATAGGGGGCGGTATTATAGTAGTTATATTACTGTACATAGGGGGCAGTATTATAGTAGTTATATTCCTGTACATAGGAGGCAGTATTATAGTAGTTATATTCTTGTACATAGGGGCAGTATTATAGTAGTTATATTCCTGTACATAGGGGGGCAGTATTATAGTAGTTATATCCCTGTACATAGGGGGCAGTATTATAGTAGTTATATTCCTGTACATAGCAGGCAGTATTATAGTAGTTATATTCCTGTACATAGGGGCAGTATTATAGTAGTTATATTCTTGTACATAGGAGGCAGTATTATAGTAGTTATATTCTTGTACATAGGGGCAGTATTATAGTAGTTATATTCCTGTACATAGGGGGGCAGTATTATAGTAGTTATATCCCTGTACATAGGAGGCAGTATTATAGTAGTTATATTCTTGTACATAGGGGCAGTATTATAGTAGTTATATCCCTGTACATAGGAGGCAGTATTATAGTAGTTATATTCTTGTACATAGGGGGCAGTATTATAGTAGTTATATTCTTGTACATAGGGGGCAGTATTATAGCAGTTATATTCTTGTACATAGGGGGCAGTATTATACTAGTTATATTCTTGTACATAGGAGGCTGTATTATAATAGTTATATTCGTGTACATAGGAGGCTGTATTATAGTAGTTATATTCCTGTACATAGGGGGCAGTATTATAGTAGTTATATCCCTGTGCATAGGGGGCAGTATTATAGTAGTTATATCCCTGTGCATAGGGGGCAGTATTATAGTAGTTATATCCCTGTGCATAGGGGGCAGTATTATAGTAGTTATATCCCTGTACATAGGGGGCAGTATTATAGTAGTTATATTCCTGTACATAGGGGGCAGTATTATAGTAGTTATATTCTTGTACATAGGGGGCAGTATTATAGTAGTTATATTCCTGTACATAGGGAGCAGTATTATAGTAGTTATATTCTTGTACATAGGGGGCAGTATTATAGTAGTTATATTCCTGTACATAGGGAGCAGTATTATAGTAGTTATATTCTTGTACATAGGGGGCAGTATTATAGTAGTTATATTCCTGTACATAGGGGGCAGTATTATAGTAGTTAGATTCTTGTACATAGGAGGCAGTATTATAGTAGTTATATTCTTGTACATAGGGGGCAGTATTATAGTAGTTATATTCTTGTACATAGGGGGCAGTATTATAGTAGTTATATTCCTGTACATAGGAGGCAGTATTATAGTAGTTATATTCTTGTACATAGGGGGCAGTATTATAGTAGTTATATTCCTGTACATAGGGGGCAGTATTATAGTAGTTAGATTCTTGTACATAGGAGGCAGTATTATAGTAGTTATATCCCTGTACATAGGGGGCAGTATTATAGTAATGTAAATTGAGAAATTCTTCAGATATTCACAAAATCATTGGAAACAGACTTAGGCTATATTCACACTGCCGTTGCCCGCCCGTACCGTACCGTAGCGGGCAACGGCAGTGTACGGGGAGAGGAGGAGGAGGTGAGCGCAGCTCACCCCCGCCCCTCTCCATAGTAACCTATGGCGCACGGCGCCGTATTACGGGAAAAGATAGGACAGGTCCTATCTTTTTCCCGGGTACGGAACGGTACGGTGCCGCACGTGTGCCGTGCGCCCATAGAAGTGTATGGGGGACGTATATCGGCCGTATATACGGCGGCCGTATATACGTCCCCCATACGTCCGTGTGAATATAGCCTTACAGATATTATTTTGTAAAATAACAGAGCCAGCGACTGACATGGCCCCTGATGTTACTCTTATGTAACTCCACAACACCTGACGCTGTGTCTATTGGATGGCCTTATCTTTACAAGAAGTAGATGGCAGATCAGCACCGGTAGGACACAAGAGGTGCCAGACACTCTGCGGCATATTGGAGCAGTCATGGGTTTGGGTCATGCATGTAATGAATGTAAGAAGCGGCCGCCTCTGCTGTCACTGACTAGACAGCGAGTAGAACCAGAGCTGTAACCCGTCTTCCATACACCAGATGGCATAAGCACTCATAACGCTTCCCACATTTATAAACATCACACACACAAACCTGACTATTTTACTGACATTTTCTGTGACTTGGCACAAAGTACTTGCAGCACAAACTTTATCATGTACTCGGATACGCTCACATCAGGTCTTCAAACACTTTGAAAGCAAATCAGGACAAGCTCCGCTCCTGACCAATATGTGTATTGTCTAGTTACATTTGGTAACAAGCATGGAGCACGGCAGACAGATGAGGGATACAGTTGTGGCACAGTGAGCAGCAGGGTTAGGACGCTCTGTACATCTCTAACTGGAAGTAGTGTGATACATCCTGTCACACTATAGCTCCGCTATAACACAGTCACTTCTGCCAAACCTCCTTCCAGTGATGTGTCGTTCGAAAACAAGCCGGCTCTCCTCAGCGAGCCGGTGGCTCACTTAACCCCGCTCTTAACCGGCTCACCATGCTCCCTTTAACCTGATACAATCGGGTTAAAAGTGGAGTGGTGTGGGGTGACTGACTGGCCTGCGGCTCCCGTTTATATATGTGATAGTGAGCCATTCAGGGCGCGTTCACATGTTGCGCTTTCGTCGCGTTCATAACGCGACGCTAGCGCACAGGGGGCGGAGTTTGGGGCGATCGCATATGCGTTTCCAGAGAAACGCATGCGATCGGGTTATCAATCGCATGCGTTTCCTGGGAAACGCATATGCGATCGGCCCGAGCCCCGCCCACTGTGCGCTAGCGTCGCGTTGTGAACGCGCCCTCAGGAGCCAGAAGAGCCGGCTCTACTTAGTGAGCGGAGCCTAATGATCCAGCTCACTAAGAAGAGCCGGACTTCCCATCACTACCTCCTTCCCCCGCTATAAAGATCTTATCTGTAGTAGAGCAAGTCTGTGCACGCTGCTGCTTGTCGGCAGGAAGTGTCTGTATGTGAGCTCCTCTTGTAATGCCAGGGGAGGGGCAGACAGCACACTACATCGTGCAGACAGGAAAAGCTATTCATGAGAAAAATGGGCCCTGCCCGACCATAATCAGTAGATTGGATCCCGGGGCAACCAAAATTGAGTACAGCAGGACTGATAGAGACAGGTTGGAATTATATCTGTGACATGCTGCATTTTTGTTAACAGTGAATTAGAGAATGTTTTATCCTGAGTATATTGAAAAATCTTGTCTTTGTGGGAGGAACACCCCTTTAATTGGGGAGGGAAAACAATAAAGACAGCAAATTGTGTATGCAGGGTCACCACTCACATGGTGGAGAGCAGAGGTTATCTGAGCGGCAGGGATTAGGTACAGCAGGGTAGGGATCTCAGGAGTCGCTGCCCCTGGAATTATACTCTTCATCGCCCGCCGTCACTCATCAGCACGAGAGCTTTTCCTGAAGCAACGTAATGACCTCTGTTCCCAGCTGTACAGTCTGAGCAGACAGATACGAGGACAGATTTCACATCCTTCAGTATAAAGGATCATAAAACGCCCACGAAGCAAACATCCTCTCTGCCCAAAACCTGCTGAAAACCTTTCATTTGCAATAAAAGCAACTTCCTGCTGGCTAATAAGTAGCAAACACGTCTCTGAGAGCTCCATTGAGTATGAGAAACTCAGGAACACAATGACTGCAAGGGTTCCCCCTCTTCCACCAGCTACAAAGCTGCGTCTCAGCCTCTAACGGTGAGGAACAGAAAGTATCTGGGGATTATTCCCTGAACAGCAATTCCCAACTGAAGCGTTCTCCCTGAACTGTAGCTTACAGGAGATCTACATCTAATACACGTCGCCCTGGCCTCTCATGTGATTTGCAGGGTGCTAAAGCTACAAATGTTTTCTTGTTGTCAAAACTACAAGAAAGGTGCAGCAAGTGGGATCTATCCAGACCTGGTGCAGATTTCTACTTCTTATGCAGTGCCGTATCCGGTTTCACTGAAAATAAGACCCTTATAATAACAACTAGTGTAATGTTTTCAAACTTAGAAATCTAAGGCCTCCCTTGAAAAGAAAACGTAGCAGCAGCAGCTCCCCCAAAGCCATACATTAGCACATTAGCATTAGTAAATCATTTAGATACTGTAAGAGGTTGTGACCCCCATCACACAGACCACTTTCTATGCAAGCCTATGGAAGCAGGCAGCCACAACATAGGCACAGCCTGAATCTATGGGGCATCCATGGGGGACCTGTGGAAAGGTCAGTAATAAATTATGGGAAAGCTTCCCGTGAGATTCTGCACTCGGCAGCAGTGACAGATGATGATGGTGTAGACAGTTCTCACACATGACCTGAGGTCTGACCTGTCCATACACACCGCATGTTACATCCTATTGCAGGTGACAAGTACTTTTGTTCATCCTAAATTCGTGAGCTGAAGTGAATATCATACACATACAGCTCTGGGGAAAAAAATAAGAGAGCACAGCACAGTTTTCAGTTTCTCACACAGCTTTCACACGTCTTGGAGCTTTCCACCAGTCTTTCACACTCCTTTTGGGAGACCTTATGCCACTCAAGCCACAAATATTTTAGCAATTCTTCTTTGTTTTATAGCTTGTGACCATCTTCCTATTATTCCACAGGTTTTCGAGACTGATGGACTTTGCGGACTGTTTTTTTTCCAGCAGGACCATGCACCATCACACACAGAAAAGTTGGGGAACATTGCCTGAGCAGCAGGGTGCACGTGTTATTTCCCAGGATAACCTTGTACGTGGCTCGATTCATACGTCCTTCAAAGATTAACCTGCCCAATTCCAGCCTTGCTGATGCATCCCCAGATCCACACATTCTCCCCACAAATTCCACAGTATGTACAAAGCACTGTAGCTTGTACTCCTCTCCAGGTCTCTGTCTAACCATTAGACGACCTGGTGTTGAGACTAATTTTCAGCTGGGCGCTGCAGGTAAGTGTTGGATTGCTGGGGTGGCCTCCATCAGTTCACTTGCAGCTTAATCCCAAATGAACATGAAGGATCCACAACACAACAAATAGTCTGTACTATCCAAGTAGATGGAGAACAACATAAATGAAGCTTCAGTAATGTACCAGCCTCCTTCACACTAATATCCTATAATAAAAAACCCTTTAGGTGAATGGCTGGCAGCTGCTGTGCAGTAAGTCTACGTCTACTCATCCTCTAGAAAATGGCTGAAATAAATAACATTGATTGACAAGACGACTGACAAATCATTATATAAAGTGTGTATTGTAAGGGTGCAAGTACACACCACTGGCCACATGCAATGTAGTGCTGTCCTCTAAGGGTCAGTCTAGCACGGATTATCTCAGCCGTACAAGACTCACTAATAATGTTTTGGGGCCCTCGTTTGGGCTTTCTTTGAAGTTGGATACAGGACACTCAGCCAAGAAGCTTCCCTTCTCCCAAAGTTACAAAAGATCTAAATTAAATTGAGATTTTCAACCCTCCAGCACTTGTTGGCACATAAGGATGGCGCATGCTGCACACCCACTCCTCTGCCCAGTACATCTAATTGGTGACCAGCCGCTCCGCAGATGATTTCTGCAGTTTTTAGAATCAGATCCAACACATTAATCCAGAACCTCACATTTCCTCTTGAGGAATGAACCATACTTATGGATAACTTAGAGGAAAAGTACCATAAACAGGCTATCGGCGTGGCAATCTGGATCCTGCTAATGACTGTGTGTATGTGCACCTAATGCCATCGAGACGGTGAGGGCTCCTCCAGCCCGAAGGTACGTTGTGCAAGGTCATGTGACCGGAGTGAACGACAAATGCTCCATGACCTTCTGCAACAAAAGGGAAGAGAGGAGAAAACAGAGTAAAACAATTGTCATGCTTGTATAGACATTAACGTGACATCTGCTGGATCCCATGGCAGAAATCACCTGCTGCAGCCCTGGGTATAAAGCCACATTATTACAACAAAAAAAGTCACGTTCAATTGTTTGGAATCCGCTCCATGAAAATCTCCCGGCTACAAATAACAGGAAATACTTGGAAGCACAGGCTGAACACAAGGTGCAGGAGCTACTTCCTTGTCAAACATCACAGGAGAGGAATTCACAATGTTCCAACGTCAAATCTCAAAGAAAGACCACGGCAGTACACAAGACCGGTCCTAGAATAGGTGGAGACCACAAAGTAACACGTATACTAGATCTACTACAAATCCCCATTTATTTCACAGAATACCATAGGCCTGGGCATGTGATTAATTATCCCATTCAGAGGGGACCAATGCTCATTTTTTGAAATCAGAATAGGGCCTTATTCACACGACCATATGGTCTTTTCTGTATATGCGGCTGTATTGCAACGTTCTGCACCGTATCCCTATAAAATACAGCGGGCTGGCTATTGGCTGGCTGACAGAATGCACCTCCCACTGGTTCTGGATACTGCACAAATATACGGGGCACGGCCATATGAGCACACATTTTATACGTTCCCGATGACTTCTATGGGCCGTATGGAATGAAAATACAGTGGAAACTAGGACATGCTCTATATTTTTATACGACTCGCTTAGGGTACGGTGGACAATACAGTCATGTACATGCATGGGGCTGTATTCCGGCCGTTTATATACAGTCGCGTGCATGGGGCCTTGGGCCTTATTCGCGCGGCCGTAAACAGCGGCTGAAAGCTACAACAGCTAGCTCATGGCACTATAGAGCAGGTCCTGTGCCCGCCTGGATTTGAGGAAGCTAAGTCCTAAGACGGGCTGAGTCCTCTTCATACAGAGGTGGGGGTTGTTGCATATTGCAGCAAACCCCCACCGCTAATAACCGTGGTCGGTGCTTGCACCGATCGCGGCTATTAACCCTTTCAACGCCGCTGGCAAAGTCGTCGGCGCCGCCATCTTTATTACGATCGCCGCGCCCCCGAACGTCATCGGGGGGTGGGGGGGGGGGGGGCGATCGGTTGCCATGGTAGCCTCGGGTCTTCGTTTGACCCGAGACTATCTGGCATCTGCAGATTCGTTACAATGAGCCACTGGCTCATTGTAACGAATCTGCAGATGCCAGATAGTGCTGCAGAAATGCCATGAATGTGCTGCAGAAATGCCATATATTGCAATACAGAAGTATTGCAGTATATGGTAGGAGCGATCTGACCATCTAGGGTTAATGTACCCTAGATGGTCTAAAAAATAGTGAAAAAAAAAAAGAAAAAAAAAAAAGTTTAAAAAATAAAAAAATTTTATAAAATATTAAAAATTCAAATCACCCCCCTTTCCCTAGAACGGATATAAAACATAATAAACAGTAAAAATCACAGACACATTAGGTATCGCTGCATCCAAAAATGCTCGATCAAAATATAAAAACGGTTACGGGCGGCGGTGACCTCCGAGGCGGGAAATGGCGCCCAAATGTCCGAAATGCGACTTTTACACCTTTTTACATAACATAAAAAATGATCAAAATGTCGCACAGACCTCCAAATGGTAGCAATGAAAATGTCGCATCATTTCGCAAAAAATGACCCCTCACACATCTCCGTGCGCCAAAGTATGAAAAAGTTATTAGCGTCAGAAGATGGCAAAAAAAATTTTTTCTTTTTTGTACACATTCGTTTAATTTTTGAAAACGTATTAAAACACAATAAAACCTATATAAATTTGGTATCACCGCGATCGCACCGAACCAAAGAATAAAGTAGGCGTGTTATTTGGAGCGAAGAGTGAAAGTCGTAAAAACTGAGCCCACAAGAACGTGACGTGCGTTTTTTTTTTTCAATTTTTCCACATTTGGAATTTTTTTTCAGCTTCGCAGTACACGGCACGTTAAAATAAATAACATTACGGGAAAGTAAAATTTGTTACGTACAATATAAGCCCTCACACAGGTCTGTACACGTAAAAATGAAAAAGTTATGGATTTTTGACGTTGGAGAGCGAGAAATGAGCCGAAAAACCCTCCGTCCTTAAGGGGTTAAGATGCAACACAAACCCTGTGCATGAACCCAGCCAAATACAACTCCCTCCGTTCACTCTGTGCAGTTCTGGCTTCAAATGTTGGATCCAATTATGAAATAAAATCGTCACCATGTAGTACTGGGCGAAGAATGAGCAGCATCCGCTATCCTCTAGTGTGAAAAAGTGCAGCAGGATAAAAAAAAAACAGGATAAAAAAGGTGGGAGAGGGGGAAGCTGCCGGCAGGGAGCCAGGTAACCATTACCAGCTAAAAGTGACATTCCCTGTGACAGGTGCTAACAAAATGCAACGTGAACAAATCTAATAAGAAACGCCTGCGATTGGGAACGAGCCACCAGTGTTTTGCGGCAATTTAATGCAAAACACCGGCGGCTCGTTCCCGATCGCAGGCTTTTCCATAGAAACATAGAACGGCACGTGTGCCACCACCCTACGGGGGAAGACACACACGGCGTTTTTAGGCCGCTTTTAGCTTCTAGTGCGTTTTCAGATCATTAGAAAAAGCATCCGTTTTTAAAAATGCATCCAGTTTTTTGTCCGTTTTTAATTGCACAAATTCGGAAAAATAGACAAAAGCACATGCATTTTTTTTTCCATCTGAAAACGCACTTAGTAAAAACGGCCTAAAAACTCCAGGGTGAAGACACACGTGGCGTTTTTAGTTAGTGCGTTTTCAGATCGGAGAAAACGCATGCGTTTTTGACAGGTTTGACCAATTATCTTAATTCAAACTGCTCAAAAATGCATGCGTTTTTTTCCGATCTAAAAACGCTCTACTAAAAACGGCCTAAAAACGCCACGCGTGTCTTCACTCTTAGGCCGGCGCCACACGTTGCGCTTTCATTGCGTTTGAAGCACATTACAACAGCTGCGGAGGTGATTTGCCTAATTACATTCTGGCTTACACACATGCGTTAACATTTATTTTGTTAAAAGCAAATATAAACAATGTAATTAGGAAATTCTCCTCAGAGATTGTAACACATTTTAACGAAACCACACCCAAAACGCTAAATGTGAACACAAGTAACGTGCCCGCAGGGACGATCCAGGTCCCAAAAACATCCACCAAATACATGTGGAAAAAGCATGAAAGCCCAAACTTACACAGACAGGACATCATGAGGAAGAGGCCTGCACCAGCACTTACTGGGCGGCAGCTCGGTTATACCTCACACATCAGCACACAATGGGGGACATTTACTATGGCGTTTCCGCCAGTTTTGTGACGCTCTCACCGCATCTTCTGCTCTCAGACCTATTTATTAGCTGTCGGGGACAGAAAAAATGCCTTTTTCCGTCTGCTCCGACTCTTCTCCGAAAAGGGGCGTGGCTTTGGCGGAGTGGAAACTCAGACACAATTACTATGTGTCGCAGCCCTTTTTGGGCGGTGT
The DNA here is from genome assembly GCF_040894005.1 of Engystomops pustulosus. Lineage (NCBI taxonomy): Eukaryota > Metazoa > Chordata > Amphibia > Anura > Leptodactylidae > Engystomops > Engystomops pustulosus. The sequence goes on from NC_092419.1 coordinate 113,843,023, forward strand.
AAACTGACGGAAAGTAGACCAAAAGAAAACTGGTCTAGCAGGGACTGTTGGACACATTTCTGGTGCTCGGGACAGATTTTGTCCCAGGGACAGAAAATAGTCTCGGCGCCAGAAATGTCTCTGCACAGCTCCACAATATTAAATGTGTGTCTTCTTACCGAGAGCAGGTCGGTAACAAAGCCAATGCAGACACCGACACTGTAAGTAAATGTCCCCCAATGGCTCTTACCTCACACGTAGTGAAACTGAGGTAAACTCTGAGAATTGTGGGACTTGTAGTTCACCACGCCGCTCCTCGTGCCCGCACAGAACAAGTGTAGAACTACAGCTCCCATAAGACCTTGTTCCCCTTTTGTGTCAGCTGTTTGGAGGCAGCCAATCAGAGAGAGGAATGCAGCCGCCCGCCCCGGCGGGAGCTTGTGGTTTGTGTGAGGAGGTTGAGCGGTTCCCGCGCTGCGCTCAGTGTCATAGGAGCCTGTTCACACCGTGTGCTCAGTTATTAATAGACAAACCTGCCTCTGAGCCCAGGTATGATAATTTCTTGTAGAATGAAGGAGTTTTATCCTGAGGGGAATTTTGGGTTTGAGATTTTTCCAGTCAGAATATCTAGTAAAATGTTCTGCCCTGAGCTCTGCCCCCATTGTGTGTGATAAATCTGAAGCGGCACTCGCCCCGCGGACACTTGTATTTCAGACAGTATCTAAAATGTTACAAAGTTTCTGTTATTGGCCCAAAAAGTTCCAAAAACCCAGAGGGCGTATTCACTTGTTCTGCTAGGGTCGCGTTCATAACACTACGCTAGCGCACAGGGCTCGGGGCGATCGCATATGAGTTTCCAGAGAATTATCTTCATTAAAACTGGTCAAAAACAGTTGCGCTTTCAAAAAACGCATGTGGTTTTTTAACGGACTGCTCAAAAACGGCCCCAAAAAGCGTTCAAAACGCCATGCGTGGTATCACCCTTAAGTAGTCTGTCCAAAAAACGCTTGCGTTAAACATTAGTTTTTTGAAAACGCAACCGTTTTTGACCAGTTTTAATGAAGATAATTGGTAAAACCTGTCAAAAAACGGATGCGTTCTTTAACAGACTGCTGAAAAACTGACCAAAATGGGTTCAAAACGCCATGTGTGGCATCACCCTTGATTTGGACTTTGGGGTGCGGTCACAAGTACCACTTAAAACAATGCAAGGCACTGGATTCCGGTTACCGCTCACTTGTGTTTCCATAGAAACACATATGCAATTGGTCCCTATATGATAGCGTTGTGTTGGAAAAAGCAGCGCCAGCAGCACATGTGACTGCAGCCGGAGGCCGGTGTTTTGAACCAAAAAATATTGAAGTTACGTCTCCGGAAAGATGGCGATGCAAAAACAGATGAGATTTCCTCTATATTAGTAAAGTGATCTATAGAATAAAGATAATATAGTATTTTTACTGTACGGTGTACAACCCTCCAAAAATACTGGAAACTAAAATTGACAATTTTCTTTTCCTCCATACATACAAGAGTTAATAAAACCTCATCAATAAGCTAACAACCTACTAAAATGAAGTATTTGTAAAGTGCATCTCATGTCGCTGAAAATAAGCCCTTATTTGTCCAAATTGCCCAAAAAATAAAGATTGTATAGCCAATAAAAAGTGACAATGCATAATGTGCTGTGAATGGCGCGGCTTCCCCTCGATGCCCTGGCGTGTGCCCGTACAGCAGGTTACCACCACATATGGGGGATTGTTAGACTCGGGAGGGATTGGGGATCAAACTTTGTGGGGCGTTTTGGTATTTTATCCAATGAGAATTTGTACATTTCGTGATAAACACATTCATTTAGCCAAAAAAATGTAACTTTCAAAATTGCATCCAATTTTGTTTTAACCCTTGTAAAACAATTAAAGGGTTACCAAACTTCATAAAAGTTGTTTTACGTACGTTGGGGGGTGTAGTTTCTATAATGGGGTAATTTATGGGGTTTTACTTCTATTTAGGCCTCTCAAAGTGACTTGAAACCTGAGCAGGCCCCGCAATAACCTCCTACAAAAATAAGAGAATGCATAAAAAACCATGTGCACATAAAGTAGACATCCGGTGAATGTTAGTTATTATGTTTGTTTGCGGTTATGACTATGTGTGGGAAAAAGTTGAACATTTTGAAGTTCAAAAATCGCGAATTTTTCCAAATTTTCACCTAATATCTGATTTTCTCATAAGTAAATGCAAAACATGCCACCAAAATTTTTCAACTAATATGAAGTACAGTGTGACAAGAGAAAAAAAATTGTAAATCACCACTTATAGTGACATAGGACAGATTTGAAGCGCCACGTGTGGCGCCGGCCAAAGGGGTTAACAAACGTGCATGTGTCTATGCTCCTGCACTACCTAGCTTTAGCAATCTGTAAAATTTGTGTGAGTGCGCGTTCACACGTTCTGCTATCTAGCGTCCCGGGAAACGCATATGCAATCAGCCCGAGCCACGCTCCCTGCGTGAACGCGCCCTCAGGGTGGTGGCACACGTGGCGTTTTTCCCAATTATCTTAATTAAAAACAGGCAAAAATTGATGCGTTTTGAAAGCGCATGCGTTTTTTACTATCTGAAAATGCATTACTTAAAGGGGGTTCAAAACACCTCATGTGCCACCACCCTCAGGGTGCGTTCACACGTTCCGCTAGCGACACGTTCATAGCGTGACGCTAGCGCACAGGAGGCGGGGCTCGGGGTGATCACGTATGCGTTTCCTGATAACCTGTGTTTTTAAACACATCCAAAACGAAACTTTGCAATGAAACGCATGCGTTTCAGACAGACCCCCCTCCTCCCACTTTTGTTTTGGATGTGTTTACAAACGCAAGAAAAACGCCACATTGGAAGGCGCCCTCAGACACAGGATACCATAACAAACCCTCAGCTGTGAGAAGTCAGTGAAGGTTGAGGCCATTTGTCTCCATGGTGGCTAAATAAATTGTGGTTAAATGGTGCAACTATGTAGACAGCTTTTTATTACCACCAGTGTTGCCTCAGCTCCGGGTGGTCTTACCTCAGGGGAAACAATTATAAATTTCATTTTTATTTTACATGCAGGTGTTATGTCCTAAGGCTTGGGATGTCAGCGCATATTGGCACCTTGTGGTTTACGTCTGTTCCATGATGTGTGCGATCTACCTACAGGTAAGTGATGATTAATACACACAGGGAGAGAGCTGGATAATTACATATATAGCTATGAACACTTTGTACTCCTTGTCATGCGCTGCAGACTATTCCTGAACTGTTTTTTGGAAGACACTTTGGGTGCTGTCACACGGAATCAAAGCAAATCTATGGAAACGCGTGTGATCATTAACCAGCACCTGGTGTCTTGCATTTAGGCAAGTGGAAGTGCGACATGGCCCTTAGGGTGATGGCACATGTGGCATTTTGAACCCGCTTTTGGGCCGTTTTTAAGCAGTCCGTCAAAAAATGCATGCGCTTTTGACAAGTTTGAATTAAGATAACTCTTTGGGTGTAGTGCTGCACTCTTAACTTTAACCCTCTCGGAGCTAAAACAACGGTCCAGGACTGATCCAGAAGTCCCAATGTTAAAATATAAAGAGATAGAAATAAAAATATATAGATTTCTTATCTGACCGGAGCTCCAGACGTTCACAATAATTGTTCTCGTTCGTCCTCCGTTCTGCTCACAGCACAAATCCACAGATTCTCCAGATAAGAGTAGCCCACTGTTCAGACCCACGTGGATGCAGTTTTCGTTCCTCCTATTGTTACCACCGTTCACCACAGCGGACCACTAGAAGAAACACGCACTCCAATCGTGTAGAATGTCTTCATAAAATGCTTTAATAAAATTAAATACTACTCACAAACGTTTAGTAAAAATGCGCATATCTATAGAAAGGACACCAGCCTCACACGACCGCCCGACCCTGGGTTTCGCCGACGCAGCTTCTTCCGGGGCGTCCCCAGGCGAAACCCAGGTTCGGGCGGTTGTGTGAGGCTGGTGTCCTTTCTATAGATATGCGCATTTTTACTAAATGTTTGTGAGTTGAATTAAGATAAGTGGTCAAACCTGTCAAAAACTGTTTTTCCAAAAACGCATATGTTTTTGGACTGACTTCTTAAAAATGGCCCAAAAACGCGTTCAAAACGCCATGTTGTGCCATCACCCTTAGGGCGCATTTACACGTTGCGCTTTCGTTGTGTTTACATTGCGTTTTAAAATGAATTACAGCTGAGGGGAGGTGATTCGCTTAATACATTACTGTTAACATTTGCGTTTACAAAACGCATTGTAAACCTGATGTTAACAAATGTGTTAGCATTGTGTTAACAAATGTAAATAGTAATGTAATTAGGCAGATCACCTCTCCTCAGCTGTTGTAATTCATTTTAAAACGCAATGAAAACACAACCAAAGCGCAATGTGTGAACGCGCCCTCAGGGTATATGGGATGTGTTATAGTAACATCCACCTTGTCCTAGGACTCAACACCTCCAGTATCTAAGGCATCGCACTGTATCTATCCACTGATGGCTTATGCATAACACAAGCGGCCATGCACACATAACATATCTGTTTTGTACAGCCTCCAGATTTATAGTTCTTTACAGAATTGTCTGATCCCTACTTTTTCCACTTGGCTCCTAGTTTGGCCTGTCTCCTCGTGTCTGCGGGATTTTGCTGTCCTTGTAATAGCAGGTTTCCATATAAGAGACCCTAATATAGTTATAATTACTACTCGTCACTCAAGACACTGCCTTAATGGGGTCATGATCCTGGATTCCCCTTTGGGACAAGGTTATACACATTAGACTGTGCCCACAAGCATTGTCTGTATATTACACAGCACAAGTGCTTAATCCTGCCTGGTATGCCAGCCTCACCACCGAAATGTGACACCCCAAGTGTTTCCCTGACGGGCGCCCAGGCCTTAGTATGTGGTCTTCAGAAAATAGTTGAGGAATCTTTAACAACTGCATCTCTTGTGATATGTCTTAAAGTAGAATCAGACGTGTGTTATGCACAATATGTGACATCAGATACCATCCGACAACAACTGCTTCCACCCCGGCCGGGGTCACCTTTGTCCTTCTGCTTTATTTTGGATTCCCTTAGTCTTGGATCTTGTATAAATGGATTCACCCTTGACTGAGTGACTGTAATGAGATTCACTGCTTCCTACCTAAAACCTATCCCTCGCTACTATTGGTCCTCATAGCACCTTATGTGCCATTTAAGTCTTACAATCTATCTATCCAAAGGTGCGATTTGTATCTATATCGTAGATGTGCAATGGGAGGTTCAATTGTCCTTTAGACCTCCCATTCCCCGTTCTCTGCCATTCTTTATGTTTCAGTGAATGGAGACATTTTAGTTTGCATTTCCTCACATGCTCTTATACTAACAGCCTATGGGCACACGACTGGGAATATAGGTTCTAGCCATATTTTCTACCGCTAGCACATGTCATTATTCACTTCTATGGGCTCATGCACAAGGCTGCGGATTCCAGGGCCTCGATTTGGCCAGTCTATTATTAGTGGAACTTGCGCACCGGTGATACACGGGCTGCAAACAACGGTCCGTGTTCAGTTAGCCTAATACTTTTAACAACTGAGGGTTTGTTACAGTTTCGTTTGTAGGTAAGGCTTTGTAAGGGCTCCTGATTAATGACTTGCCTACCGTTGTACACTGCAACAAACCTTCAGCACAAAGACTTATTCCTGCTAATATGTATGTAAAAATATTTTTGCTGGTTTTGCATTTACCTTCATTTTTGTAATGTACCCAATTTTTTATTATTTATCCATTTCATTGACTCTTTTTGGGCATAAGAAAGCCACATAAAGAAAGTCAACATAAATAGTCTATCGCAGCCTGGATAAACTATAACCCCTGGAAAGCCTTGTTGGTTTGGAGATATGATAAAACGGCATAAAGCAGCCTGGGATGTAGGTGAGAATAAGCATCACAAGGAGATTATCAGCTCCAGCACAATAGTTGTATAAGACGCTGCACCGGATGAGGTAGAGGCCATGCGCTCAGATTGTGCAAGTCTTCCAGGAGAGGAAGACGGCTCTTGAGAAAGGAAATGTATCCTGAATTTTCTTTCATGCTCCCAACAATCCATTGCTCAGTGGAAAAGCATGCATCACCCAGCATTACTGACAGCCCCCTGGTTATCTGCAGAGAGATAATCTGACTATATGACTCTTTCCAGCCTCGCCTGTCCTGCTCCATAGGAAGCACAGATGCCAGGATTGTCTCACTAGTGCCCAGTGCCCCTCATGCTTATTATTGGGTCCTCTAACATATTTCATGTTTTTGTAATGTCCACTATTTGAGCACAGGTACAAGTGATGACAGGTCTGTACTGGGCTCCAGGGGACACATTCCTCTCTGACACTCAGCTACATGGTGCACGGGTCATTAGTGACACTAAGTAAGAGATCACAGGTCTATGAGTGTCACATAAAAGATCCCGTGAGCCTCTGTGACATGGCCAATGATAACAGTAAAAATAGAGACCCAGCACAGAGTCGCCTGGAATGTCTCCTTACAGCGCGGTCACCGGCTCCTTGCCCTCTGAGGCTTCCCCTTTTTGCTATGGGCGTCAGATTGGGTGCCAGCTCAGGTTTCTGCTCGGCTTAGATGTGACTTTTCTCGCTATTCCAAGCTGTGCATACATTTATATATGTGCATACAGCACTGCGCGTGGCCTTGGCCTGATCCTCTACACATATAGGGAGCATTCAGCAATATTGGCGCAGGGGCTGTGTTTATGGTGCAAGGGGTCAATAAATTGGAGCACATCTGAAATTGGTCTTAATTACGCCAATCATGAAGTGGAACTCTGTAGACCAAGTGGTCGCAGATCAAAGCCCCCATAGACTTCTGTGTCTCCCTGTGACTGCGCTCACGGTGTCTCACCGCACAGTCCGGCACTTGTCTGCGTATGGAGGGGTGAAGAGCACTCACCCCTCCTCCTCCCGGCCCTGTGCTTGCCCGGCATCCAGTAAGGCATATACTGCACATCTCCTTCACAGGAAATCTGTCATTAGTTTTAAGAATGTGTTAGATAGCAGTCCTGGAGAGTTGTGTATATTGTTAGTAGAAGCAGGACTGTGTAAAACAGATGCATGTTCCAGGACTGTACTGAGAACACTCCTTTCACTGAGCTACCCTACAGCCCTACAATCTGTTCGGTGTATGCTTTAGTATACAACCAGAAGCTTTCTACAGCTTTCTCCAGGGACAGTACACAACACTATGTACAGAAATCACAGAACACAGCAGTGTGAGGTCTGATTACACATCTGTCCAGGGACAATACATAACACTGGCTGCAGAGAGCACAGAGCACAGCAGTGTGAGGTCTGATTACACATCTCTCCAGGGACAATACGTAACACTGGCTGCAGAGAGCACAGAGCACAGCAGTGTGAGGTCTGATTACACATCTCTCCAGGGACAATACATAACACTGGCTGTAGAGAGCACAGAGCACAGCAGTGTGAGGTATGATTACACATCTCTCCAGGGACAATACATAACACTGGCTGCAGAGAGCACAGAGCACAGCAGTGTGAGGTCTGATTACACATCTCTCCAGGAATATTACATAACTGGCTGCAATTACTGACATATTGGCACCATAACGGATGAATATCCGGAGATCGGAGTGTAGATATCAAACCTTGACATTTCAAGATGTGTAACCTAAAAAGGTGAGCCCAAAACCTTCCTCTCTCTTTGTAGACGCATAATTGCTCTTGAACCTTGCAAGGAGGCCACCAGGTTCACACTTGCCTTGTTTCTCTTTATTTTTCAGATGGGTACCATGCACTCACACAGTTGCCTTGTAGCTATAATACTGATTGTTCGATTTGAAATATTTTCAGTAAAAGCTAAGTTTTAAATCCCGAATTGTATTCTTCTTGTATATTCCATAGTGATTTAGGCCCTTTCATCAATCACTTCTGAGGACAAAAATCTTTTTGTATCTTTTTACTATGACATCATGAAGATACGTACATCTCCTGTACATATATTGATTTTTAATGTGTGTCTTTCACATTTGGGATAACGATGGGCAGCATTTTGCTTCTCCTGTAGGTTTTGCTGGTGTGAGGAATATAACCTGTATATATGTAGCAAGCCTAGTGTAAGAATAAGTGGTAGTCTGAGCACAGCCTGGTGTCATGGTGGATGAGGCTGTCTTCTATGCTGGCGGCTGTGTGATCATCTCGGAGGGTTTCAGTTACTGAGATAAATGATGGTTCCCAGGAGATAGAAGTCACTGACCACATAGTGATAGCACAATCACACTTATCACTTACCACCCGCTGATGGTCATGCAGATAGACGTGGCCATACTACACACTTACAGCTCGTCTATAGTATGAGGCTTCATCCGGGACCTGAAGCAGGAGGAGGTGAAATGCCAAGAACCAAATGAAGCCATGACAAGGGGTATTAGCCTCTGCACCCACATCCCCTGCTACATGTCAGCACTTCCTTGGCTACAGAGATGACTCTATACACACACACATATATATATATATATATATATACATATATATATATATATATTACAAAAAGGTGTGGCAGCACTCAGAAAAAGACAAGAAAACTCAGGTGCACTTCCCAGGACCTGAACCAAGGTCCATCCATACGTAGAACAACAAAAGAATGGCAGCACTCTGAGATTTGTGAAAAACAGAAAACGTACTCGTTTATTCACACATGTGTCAAAAGCTACGTTTCGGCTCCTGAGACCTGGAGCCTTTCTCAAGCAAAGGTGCATGTAACACGGTGAAAGATTTGTATAAAATACACAGGAAGTGACATCATTTTACAAGTCATGTGATCACAGCAATTCAGGATTAAAGTCACATATTGACGTACAAGTGTGCTTCACAGTTACATACAAACATTGAGTTAAATGTACAGTGCAGTCATGTGCATAAATATAGTGAGGATCAAGCGCCTACCTAAGGATTAGTGTCGGACTGGATGTGTGGCTGCGGCGGACCGCCATGGAGCACAGCGCATGACACAGATCATGTGACTCATAAAGTGAAAACAGGCGATCACGTGATCGCATCTGCCCGTGTGCATGCGCACTGGAAAGCTGAAGTCCGTGACGCCATCTTGTGAAAGGGAAGACTGTACAGTATCCAGTAAGTGCAAGACTATCGTCTCAAAGTCAGGTGCCGGGTCTCAATGGGTCCAAAGAGTCCATGCACTGACATCAGTTACAATATCGTGACTGAGTTATTGGCACGGCCCGATCTGTAGCTACCCTTTCAGGACCTGAGTCCAGCAGTTGCGTCTTGCGGGTCAGGTTAACACTCTATTATGGCCCATAATAGAAACCATTTGCAGCCCAAACTAGGTGTAGTCTCCCTATAGACCAATATATGGGTTACTAAGAGAGGTGAAACATGATATACTGTGTCTGATCCTTCGGATAATCAGCGAAGATCACATCTGCAGAGTGTAGAAAACAGTGGGGTGCCTCTAGTGAAGTGTTTGTGAAATCTAAAAGAAAAGGAAGAATGGTAAGTATACGGCTTGACAAAAAATAACGTTAGTTACAAATATACAATATCATACACCAATGTTTCACGGATTCAGATAAGGAGATCAAGATTCAAACCTCCATAGGTATACGCCCATTAAAGAGCAACCTCCGTTGTTCTAAATTCAACATTAAGACCCTTGGGTTTCAGAGTGTCCAATCTATGGATCCCCTCTAGTTCCTTCCTACGAAGTCTATGTATCCTATTTCCACCTAATCTGTCATGTGGGACATGATCAATGATTCTGACTCGTAGTTGGAATTCCGTGTGCTTAGCCTCCACGAAATGTTTTGAGACAGGTAAGTCAACTCTCCTGTCCCTGATGGACTGCCTATGATTATTCAGTCTCAGTTTCAGTTCTGTGCTCATTTCCCCAACATACCATAAGCCACAAGGGCATTCAAGAAGATATATGACATAAGCCGAGGAACAAGTGAGATAGTGTCTGATGAAGAACTCCTTCCCAGTATGTCGGTCGGTAAAAGTATTCCCTTTGACAATGGTTTTGCAATTAACGCAATTTAAACATGGAAAACATCCCTTCTTCCTAGTAGATAAAAAAGACTGTACGATTTTTTTCTTTGGGCCAATGTCCGACCTCACTGACTCATCCTGTAAGTTCCTGACTCGTCTATATGCAAATAAGGGAGGATGTTCAAAAATGGTAGGTGTTCCCAAACCATCTCTCAAAATGGGCCAGTGTTTTCTAAGAATGTTAGAAATAAGTGGACTGGTCTCGGTGTAGGTAGTGATAAATGTGAGTCTATCAGTCTCTGATCTGTGGGGTGTACTGCTTAGGAATTTTTTCCTGTCAGTAACAATCACCTTCTTCTTATGGGTTTCTAAAATATGCGAGGGATAATCTCTTTGGCGAAACTTGTCTGCCATGTCATCTAGTCTTTTGTAGTGGGGGGTCCCCATCGACAATCCTCTTCACCCGTAGCAACTGCCTGTAAGGCAAAGATTTGATCATCCGCTTGGGATGGCAACTATATAGTAGTTGATGGTCGTTTGCAGTGCACCCCTTACTATAGTGACCCCAGTTGGTCACACAATATAAGGAGACGTCTTACATCTTTCTTATCTACTGACAAGAAACAAGGTGAATTATCTGCTGGGTGTTGGATCCGCTCAGCTGCTGCTCAGAGACTTAAAGGTTCTGGAGCTTTATCCGGAGGACATTTGTGGAATGGAGAAAAGCTATTTCCTTACATCAGCTGGACACTCCGCTATGTCAAGGACATCAACCCTTTCATGTAGAGAGCAAGTGAGCGTTCTGCAGCTGAGGGGCTTAATCTGCTCACTTATATTCTTATGACATGTGTTGTGTCATTGATAAAGTGAGGACGAGAGGGAAGAAAGTGGCTCATATGAGGAGTAATGATTATGTACTCTGATATCCTAGTGTCACGCTAATTATTGGTCAGGAGCAGGTTCTGGAGAAATATCGGCCGGGAGCGGAGGGCTCTGGAGAGCCGGCGGCCGGGAGCGGAGGGCTCTGGAGAGCCGGCGGCCGGAAGCGGAGGGCCCTGGAGAGCCGGCGGCCGGGAGCGGAGGGCCCTGGAGAGCCGGCGGCCGGGAGCGGAGGGTCCTGGAGAGCCGGCGGCCCGGAGCGGAGGGCCCTGGAGAGCCGGCGGCCGGGAGCGGAGGGCCCTGGAGAGCCGGCGGCCGGGAGCGGAGGGCCCTGGAGAGCCGGCGGCCGGGAGCGGAGGGCTCTGGAGAGCCGGCGGCCGGGAGCGGAGGGCCCTGGAGAGCCGGCGGCCGGGAGCGGAGGGCCCTGGAGAGCCGGGAGCGGAGGGCTCTGGAGAGCCGGGAGCGGAGGGCTCTGGAGAGCCAGCGGCCGGGAGCGGAGGGCTCTGGAGAGCCGGCGGCCGGGAGCGGAGGGCTCTGGAGAGCCGGGAGCGGAGGGCTCTGGAGAGCCGGCGGCCGGGAGCGGAGGGCTCTGGAGAGCCGGCGGCCGGGAGCGGAGGGCCCTGGAGAGCCGGCGGCCGGGAGCGGAGTTAGGTCTAAAGGGGATATAAGTTGTATGACAGGTTTTAAGGGGGCAGTTTAAAGGTTTAGGAAAGGATGGAAGGTTCTGGATGAGGAGCAGAGGGGTCTCCTAGCATTTACAATGGATGTGTCATGGCTGAGCCCGGCGTCCATCTATATGGTAGATAGTATCCGCATCCGCTGTGTTCTGCCCAGCGTCTCCCGCCGTGGCCGGTGTATCCAGACTTTCCCAAGGATTGTGTGGGAATCCAGGTAGTGTAGCCGCCTGCGGCATGTTGTTCTCTTCTATGAGAGCTGCTATTGTTTTTCTCACTGTTTTTATCTCGTACTTTCATAGCAGAGAGAACAGTGGCCGCTATGAATAGTTTTGGCTTTCTCGCTGTTACTAAGATAAAAATTCCCCCCTGTGGCTGCAGCTCCACAACCAGCAATGATAAGAGAATGACTTCATCTTCAAGTTCTCTGTGTTGTTATTGGAGAGGATTCGGTCTTTACCCATGTTCTGTATATATCTATCATGTGTGTATATGTATAATATATAATAGACATACACTGTTCCTTCTATGGAGGGAGCGGTTCTTACACATCGTCCTTGTATAATAAGTCCCTGTGTAATGTGTCGGTGACAAATACTCCCCTCAGCTTGTTATATCCTGCTCCCTATATTCCTCTCATAGACCTTCACATGAATGAGATGAAAGCTCCATTATCAATAATTCGGAGGGTAACTTCTACCAAACCTTTACCGCCTTATAGTGTAAGCTTCATAGTGAATGCACTGGCAGTGCCAGGCTATGACCTGTGTGCCAGGCTTCACCGCTGGATTTGCCTTTCATCTCCCAGAAATTAATAATTACAGAAATGTTCCGGCTGGACGCTGACCAGGACCATTCATGCACATGATCCAGAGGTTTCACCTGACTCCACTATCGGCCTAGTCCTCTGTGCGCGCACCACACGTCTCCTTTCTTTTATAGACACTTGTATTTCTTCATGTATCAGGTTGTTGTAGACTTTGATGCTTGGGAAAAATATCAATCTATCCACTGTATCTTGGCCTTATAATAATCCACTGCCAGCCCTCAGCTTTCCCAGAAAGAAATAGATCTACAAAATGGATAAATAGACTATTAAAAGGGCTGCCCAATCTCCTGAGTGATGGGAGATTTGTCCCTGGCAGAGTAGATTGCCTGGAAATAGAAGATCAGGGAATGCAAGTGCCGTGGCCCCTACATGATCAGGGCTCAGAGTCCTCCATTCTTATAGGGTTTCCATAGGACAGGTAATTAGTAGTGGATCAGTAGGGGTGTCACACCCAGCACCCCTGCCGATATACCCGGGGCAGATCAATACATGTTGGCCCCAACACACTGAGAATGAAGCTGTATATGACTGTAGTGTATAACAGCTGACAGCAGGGGTTTCTGGGTGTCAGACCCCACCAATTGATCATTAGTAGTTTACAAGCTCTGGCCTAAAAATCTAGAATGTCCCTTGTTCAGAGGCCCAGTGGACTTGTACTTAATAGAATAGGGGGACATTACTGTCCATAGAGACTCCATTCACAAGGCCTGATATTAAGGCGCCTGGATACTGAGCCCTGTTATCCGCTGTTGCTTTTTTCCTTAGACCCATTGCTATTGTAAGATAAGGAGGTGATTAGTAACTTCTCTCTTTTCCTGACTGCATTCATTTTTTCTAACGTAGAATAACAGGCGTGATCATCCAGGTCCCTCTGTCAGATAGAGCTGGGGGACGCATCGCCCATTCCTCTCCCTGTTTTGGGCTGTGGCCCCCAAATGATTGAATCCAGATTTCCTCTGCTGCGGCCTATCAGCGCTGTGCTCCTTGCAGATTTCCTGTGCATTCATTGAGAAGAACAAGAATAGATTCTCACACTTGTAGCTAAAAGCTTCTCGTAACAATGAGTTCATTGTAAGGTGTGTAGCTGATATAAAACTTCCGTCTGGTGTTGTTCTCCAGCATCATGTATGACATAATACATATAGATAATACACAGTGGCCAGGAGATGATCTGCACTCCTCGTTGTATCAGACCCGCTGTGTCACCTCCCCCCTTTGGCACACTCATAAAATGGTTTTGTGTAATGGGCCTCCATGGTTCAGAAGAAAAGAGAAAAGGACAGCAATCCTGGGTACTCCTAGAAGGTTTGGGTGGTGCTCGCAGCTGGGGATCCGGTGCTTAGAGTCCCATAAATAGCATCAGAGTGGAGAAAGCCACAGCACTCGGTACGGTTCAATTCCAAATCGTCTTTATTGTAACATCATCAGGCATAAAATAGCAACGTTTCGATTCCAGCTTGAGAAAGATTCATCTGGAATCGAAACGTTGCTATTTTATGCCTGATGATGTTACAATAAAGACGATTTGGAATTGAACCGTACCGAGTGCTGTGGCTTTCTCCACTCTGGGGCCTCCATGGTTGTAACCATTTATATAAAGGGAATTAGGAGATTACTAGGCTGCTACCTCTTGAAACGCTCCCTCTTTAGGCGACGGCTGGACGCTGGCTCAGAGATACCAGTGCAAGTTCTAAGGCAATAGGTGGTGCAGTCCACGATCAGGGTAATGTGCTGTAAGCAGGTCAGATAGAAAGATATGTAATGGAGGAAGATTACCAGAAATATACGGAGGCGCTACTGAATGTAATAGCAGGACATTTTTCTCCTCAAAAAGTGAATCGGAAGGACAACGCGTCTCGGGGGCGATCCGATCCCTTCATCAGGTCCAAAGATAACAATCAAGCTCGTCACGTGAAGCTGGAGGGTGTTTCTGTCAGCAGTGATGTAGGTTATAATTACTAACCTAGTCAACGGGCGTTGGTATATTTCTGGTAATTTTACTCCATTTCATTATTTTGTTCTATCCAGTTTGTCTCGATTCTGGACATCAGTGGACGCAGCAACTGTGAACAGAACAGGTTTCCTTACTATCTTAGAACTATAGCTATGTGCTGGGTCTTATCTGTTTTGTAACCGCTTGTTATTGCGCTGTGATTATTTTTTCTATATCATCGACAATAGAAAGTTAGAGCGTCAATATGGGATCAGCCGGGCAACAACAGCCTGATAACAGGCTGATAACAAGAGCCAAGAACCCAATAAATAGTGTGCAGGAAACTTAAAGCTCAGGCCTCGTCTTGTGTGCAATGGCCTTATGCAGGGGGTATGGAAAGTATTCAGACCTCATGATTCTCATGTGCTCTACATGCACCATGAGCTGTGAGGTCTTATATAGGCAGGTGTGCACCTTTCCTAATCAAGTTCAATCAGTTTAATTAAATACAGCTGGAGTCCTACGACAGAGTAGAACCATCTCAAGGAGGATCAGAAGGAAATGTACAGCGTGTGTTCTGTCAAGATGGGGGCAGAGGGCACATTAATGAGTAAAAAAATTGCTTTTTTGATCTTACCATTTGGCTGCAATGAAACAAAGAGTAAAAATTTAAAGTGGTTTGAATTCTTTCCATACCCAGTTTATAACATGGGGCAGGAGAGAATAAAATGTGGTTACGGACTTCCAGAGTTACTCAGAAACATTAGGTGGAACCTCTCCTGGTGGTTTTTCAACTGGCTGACTGTTTCCAGGCTATAACACAGTTACTGTTCTGTGTAGATTGTATTAATTTGGAAGGTTTGGGCGTACGCTTCAGTCACTCAGTGTAGCTGATGTAGATGCCATCGGTCGAGCGTCAGGTAGTGATTTTACAGTAGAACTGGAGCCACCAGTCACTTAATCCTAAGGTATATGAAGGATTTGCAGCTCAAACACAAGCCATGTAGTAGGTAGCGACAGATTACGAGAGCTCGTGTTGACTTATCCGCTAGTAAGTGTGTTGACCGTACCAGACCTCAGTCAATTTACAATGCAAACAATCGCTCGCCACGGACTATGAATCATAGGATAACACTGTGGAATCTCTGAGCCGAGACCTCCCTGCGGATACCAAAATAATAGGGAGCTCCTGATGGGAAGAAGCGGGGTCAGTCACCACCTGAAAGCCACTGCCCATAGTCCTATATCTCATGAGAGACGTGGAGTTTGGTTTAATATAAGGTCTTTAAACTATAACTGGAATTAAAAGGAGTTTTTCTAATATACACTCACCGGCCACTTTATTAGGTCCACCTGTCCAACTGCTCGTTGACACTTAATTTCTAATCAGCCAATCACATGGCGGCAGTGCATTTAGGCATGTAGACATGGTCAAGACCATCTCCTGCAGTTCTCCCGAGCATCAGTATGGGGAAGAAAGGTGATTTGTGGCCTGTGAACGTGGCATGGTTGTTGGTGCCAGAAGGTCTGGTCTGAGTATTTCAGAAACTGCTGATCTACTGGGATTTTCACGCACAACCATCTCTAGGGTTTACAGAGAATGGTCCGCAAAAGAAAAAACATCTAGTGAGCGGCAGTTCTGTGGGCGGAAATGCCTTGTTGATGCCAGAGGTCAGAGGAGAATGGGCAGACTGGTTTGAGCTGATAGAAAGGCAACAGTGACTCAAATCGCCACCCGTTACAACCAAGGTAGGCAGAAGAGCATCTCTGAACGCACAGTACGTCCAACTTTGAGGCAGATGGGCTACAGCAGCAGAAGACCACACCGGGTGCCACTCCTTTCAGCTAAGAACAGGAAACTGAGGCTACAATTTGCACAAGCTCATCGAAATTGGACAGTAGAAGATTGGAAAAACGTTGCCTGGTCTGATGAGTCTCGATTTCTGCTGCGACATTCGGATGGTAGGGTCAGAATTTGGTACAACAACATGAAAGCATGGATCCATCCTGCTTTGTATCAGCGGGTCAGGCTGGTGGTGGTGGTGTCATGGATCCATCCTGCCTTGTATCAGCGGCTCAGGCTGGTGGTGGTGGTGTCTTGGATCCATCCTGCCTTGTATCAGCGGCTCAGGCTGGTGGTGGTGGTGTCATGGATCCATCCTGCCTTGTATCAGCGGGTCAGGCTGGTGCTGGTGGTGTCATGGATCCATCCTGCCTTGTATCAGCGGCTCAGGCTGGTGGTGCTGGTGTCATGGATCCATCCTGCCTTGTATCAGCGGCTCAGGCTGGTGGTGGTGGTGTCATGGATCCATCCTGCCTTGTATCAGCGGGTCAGGCTGGTGGTGGTGGTGTCATGGATCCATCCTGCCTTGTATCAGCGGGTCAGGCTGGTGGTGGTGGTGTCATGGATCCATCCTGCCTTGTATCAGCGGGTCAGGCTGGTGGTGCTGGTGTCATGGATCCATCCTGCCTTGTATCAGCGGCTCAGGCTGGTGGTGGTGGTGTCATGGATCCATCCTGCCTTGTATCAGCGGGTCAGGCTGGTGGTGGTGGTGTCATGGATCCATCCTGCCTTGTATCAGCGGGTCAGGCTGGTGCTGGTGGTGTCATGCATCCATCCTGCCTTGTATCAGCGGCTCAGGCTGGTGGTGGTGGTGTCATGGATCCATCCTGCCTTGTATCAGCGGGTCAGGCTGGTGGTGGGGGTGTCATGGATCCATCCTGCCTTGTATCAGCGGCTCAGGCTGGTGGTGGTGGTGTCATGGATCCATCCTGCCTTGTATCAGCGGCTCAGGCTGGTGGTGGTGGTGTCATGGATCGATCCTGCCTTGTATCAGCGGGTCAGGCTGGTGGTGGTGGTGTCATGGATCCATCCTGCCTTGTATCAGCGGGTCAGGCTGGTGGTGGTGGTGTCATGGATCCATCCTGCCTTGTATCAGCGGGTCAGGCTGGTGGTGCTGGTGTCATGGATCCATCCTGCCTTGTATCAGCGGCTCAGGCTGGTGGTGGTGGTGTCATGGATCCATCCTGCCTTGTATCAGCGGCTCAGGCTGGTGCTGGTGGTGTTATGGATCCATCCTGCCTTGTATCAGCGGCTCAGGCTGGTGGTGGTGGTGTCATGGATCCATCCTGCCTTGTATCAGCGGCTCAGGCTGGTGGTGGTGGTGTCATGGATCCATCCTGCCTTGTATCAGCGGCTCAGGCTGGTGGTGGTGGTGTCATGGATCCATCCTGCCTTGTATCAGCGGCTCAGGCTGGTGGTGGTGGTGTCATGGATCCATCCTGCCTTGTATCAGCGGGTCAGGCTGGTGGTGGTGTCATGGATCCATCCTGCCTTGTATCAGCGGGTCAGGCTGGTGGTGCTGGTGTCATGGATCCATCCTGCCTTGTATCAGCGGGTCAGGCTGGTGCTGGTGGTGTCATGGATCCATCCTGCCTTGTATCAGCGGCTCAGGCTGGTGGTGGTGGTGTCATGGATCCATCCTGCCTTGTATCAGCGGCTCAGGCTGGTGGTGGTGGTGTCATGGATCCATCCTGCCTTGTATCAGCGGGTCAGGCTGGTGGTGGTGGTGTCATGGATCCATCCTGCCTTGTATCAGCGGGTCAGGCTGGTGGTGGTGGTGTCATGGATCCATCCTGCCTTGTATCAGCGGGTCAGGCTGGTGGTGCTGGTGTCATGGATCCATCCTGCCTTGTATCAGCGGCTCAGGCTGGTGGTGGTGGTGTCATGGATCCATCCTGCCTTGTATCAGCGGGTCAGGCTGGTGGTGGGGGTGTCATGGATCCATCCTGCCTTGTATCAGCGGCTCAGGCTGGTGGTGGTGGTGTCATGGATCCATCCTGCCTTGTATCAGCGGCTCAGGCTGGTGGTGGTGGTGTCATGGATCCATCCTGCCTTGTATCAGCGGGTCAGGCTGGTGGTGGTGGTGTCATGGATCCATCCTGCCTTGTATCAGCGGGTCAGGCTGGTGGTGGTGGTGTCATGGATCCATCCTGCCTTGTATCAGCGGGTCAGGCTGGTGGTGCTGGTGTCATGGATCCATCCTGCCTTGTATCAGCGGCTCAGGCTGGTGGTGGTGGTGTCATGGATCCATCCTGCCTTGTATCAGCGGCTCAGGCTGGTGCTGGTGGTGTTATGGATCCATCCTGCCTTGTATCAGCGGCTCAGGCTGGTGGTGGTGGTGTCATGGATCCATCCTGCCTTGTATCAGCGGCTCAGGCTGGTGGTGGTGGTGTCATGGATCCATCCTGCCTTGTATCAGCGGCTCAGGCTGGTGGTGGTGGTGTCATGGATCCATCCTGCCTTGTATCAGCGGCTCAGGCTGGTGGTGGTGGTGTCATGGATCCATCCTGCCTTGTATCAGCGGGTCAGGCTGGTGGTGGTGTCATGGATCCATCCTGCCTTGTATCAGCGGGTCAGGCTGGTGGTGGTGGTGTCATGGATCCATCCTGCCTTGTATCAGCGGGTCAGGCTGGTGGTGGTGGTGTCATGGATCCATCCTGCCTTGTATCAGGGGGTCAGGCTGGTGGTGGTGGTGTCATGGATCCATCCTGCCTTGTATCAGCGGCTCAGGCTGGTGGTGGTGGTGTCATGGATCCATCCTGCCTTGTATCAGCGGGTCAGGCTGGTGGTGGTGGTGTCATGGATCCATCCTGCCTTGTATCAGGGGGTCAGGCTGGTGGTGGTGGTGTCATGGATCCATCCTGCCTTGTATCAGCGGCTCAGGCTGGTGGTGGTGGTGTCATGGATCCATCCTGCCTTGTATCAGCGGCTCAGGCTGGTGGTGGTGGTGTCATGGATCCATCCTGCCTTGTATCAGCGGCTCAGGCTGGTGGTGGTGGTGTCATGGATCCATCCTGCCTTGTATCAGCGGCTCAGGCTGGTGGTGGTGGTGTCATGGATCCATCCTGCCTTGTATCAGCGGCTCAGGCTGGTGGTGCTGGTGTCATGGATCCATCCTGCCTTGTATCAGCGGCTCAGGCTGGTGGTGGTGGTGTCATGGATCCATCCTGCCTTGTATCAGCGGGTCAGGCTGGTGCTGGTGGTGTCATGGATCCATCCTGCCTTGTATCAGCGGCTCAGGCTGGTGGTGGTGGTGTCATGGATCCATCCTGCCTTGTATCAGCGGGTCAGGCTGGTGGTGGTGGTGTCATGGATCCATCCTGCCTTGTATCAGCGGGTCAGGCTGGTGGTGGTGGTGTCATGGATCCATCCTGCCTTGTATCAGCGGCTCAGGCTGGTGGTGGTGGTGTCATGGATCCATCCTGCCTTGTATCAGCGGCTCAGGCTGGTGGTGGTGGTGTCATGGATCCATCCTGCCTTGTATCAGCGGGTCAGGCTGGTGGTGGTGTCATGGATCCATCCTGCCTTGTATCAGCGGGTCAGGCCGGTGGTGGTGGTGTCATGGATCCATCCTGCCTTGTATCAGCGGGTCAGGCTGGTGGTGGTGGTGTCATGGATCCATCCTGCCTTGTATCAGGGGGTCAGGCTGGTGGTGGTGGTGTCATGGATCCATCCTGCCTTGTATCAGCGGGTCAGGCTGGTGGTGGTGGTGTCATGGATCCATCCTGCCTTGTATCAGGGGGTCAGGCTGGTGGTGGTGGTGTCATGGATCCATCCTGCCTTGTATCAGCGGCTCAGGCTGGTGGTGGTGGTGTCATGGATCCATCCTGCCTTGTATCAGCGGCTCAGGCTGGTGGTGCTGGTGTCATGGATCCATCCTGCCTTGTATCAGCGGGTCAGGCTGGTGGTGCTGGTGTCATGGATCCATCCTGCCTTGTATCAGCGGGTCAGGCTGGTGCTGGTGGTGTCATGGATCCATCCTGCCTTGTATCAGCGGCTCAGGCTGGTGCTGGTGGTGTCATGGATCCATCCTGCCTTGTATCAGCGGGTCAGGCTGGTGCTGGTGGTGTCATGGATCCATCCTGCCTTGTATCAGCGGGTCAGGCTGGTGGTGGTGGTGTCATGGATCCATCCTGCCTTGTATCAGCGGCTCAGGCTGGTGGTGGTGTCATGGATCCATCCTGCCTTGTATCAGCGGGTCAGGCTGGTGGTGGTGGTGTCATGGATCCATCCTGCCTTGTATCAGCGGCTCAGGCTGGTGGTGGTGGTGTCATGGATCCATCCTGCCTTGTATCAGCGGGTCAGGCTGGTGGTGGTGGTGTCATGGATCCATCCTGCCTTGTATCAGCGGGTCAGGCTGGTGGTGGTGGTGTCATGGATCCATCCTGCCTTGTATCAGCGGGTCAGGCTGGTGGTGGTGGTGTCATGGATCCATCCTGCCTTGTATCAGCGGCTCAGGCTGGTGGTGGTGGTGTCATGGATCCATCCTGCCTTGTATCAGCGGGTCAGGCTGGTGGTGTCATGGATCCATCCTGCCTTGTATCAGCGGGTCAGGCTGGTGGTGGTGGTGTCATGGATCCATCCTGCCTTGTATCAGCGGCTCAGGCTGGTGGTGGTGGTGTCATGGATCCATCCTGCCTTGTATCAGGGGGTCAGGCTGGTGGTGGTGGTGTCATGGATCCATCCTGCCTTGTATCAGCGGGTCAGGCTGGTGGTGCTGGTGTCATGGATCCATCCTGCCTTGTATCAGCGGCTCAGGCTGGTGGTGGTGGTGTCATGGATCCATCCTGCCTTGTATCAGCGGGTCAGGCTGGTGGTGGTGGTGTCATGGATCCATCCTGCCTTGTATCAGCGGGTCAGGCTGGTGGTGGTGGTGTCATGGATCCATCCTGCCTTGTATCAGCGGGTCAGGCTGGTGGTGGTGGTGTCATGGATCCATCCTGCCTTGTATCAGCGGCTCAGGCTGGTGGTGGTGGTGTCATGGATCCATCCTGCCTTGTATCAGCGGCTCAGGCTGGTGGTGGTGGTGTCATGGATCCATCCTTCCTTATATCAGCGGGTCAGGCTGGTGCTGGTGGTGTCATGGATCCATCCTGCCTTGTATCAGCGGCTCAGGCTGGTGGTGGTGGTGTCATGGATCCATCCTGCCTTGTATCAGCGGCTCAGGCTGGTGGTGGTGTCATGGATCCATCCTGCCTTGTATCAGGGGGTCAGGCTGGTGGTGGTGGTGTCATGGATCCATCCTGCCTTGTATCAGCGGGTCAGGCTGGTGGTGGTGGTGTCATGGATCCATCCTGCCATGTATCAGCGGGTCAGGCTGGTGGTGGTGGTGTCATGGATCCATCCTGCCTTGTATCAGCGGGTCAGGCTGGTGGTGGTGGTGTCATGGATCCATCCTGCCTTGTATCAGCGGGTCAGGCTGGTGGTGGTGGTGTCATGGATCCATCCTGCCTTGTATCAGCAGGTCAGGCTGGTGCTGGTGGTGTCATGGATCCATCCTGCCTTGTATCAGCGGCTCAGGCTGGTGGTGGTGGTGTCATGGATCCATCCTGCCTTGTATCAGCGGCTCAGGCTGGTGGTGGTGGTGTCATGGATCCATCCTGCCTTGTATCAGCGGCTCAGGCTGGTGGTGGTGGTGTCATGGATCCATCCTGCCTTGTATCAGCGGGTCAGGCTGGTGGTGGTGGTGTCATGGATCCATCCTGCCTTGTATCAGCGGCTCAGGCTGGTGGTGGTGGTGTCATGGATCCATCCTGCCTTGTATCAGCGGCTCAGGCTGGTGGTGGTGGTGTCATGGATCCATCCTGCCTTGTATCAGCGGCTCAGGCTGGTGGTGGTGGTGTCATGGATCCATCCTGCCTTGTATCAGCGGGTCAGGCTGGTGGTGCTGGTGTCATGGATCCATCCTGCCTTGTATCAGCGGCTCAGGCTGGTGGTGGTGGTGTCATGGATCCATCCTGCCTTGTATCAGCGGGTCAGGCTGGTGCTGGTGTCATGGGTCCATCCTGCCTTGTATCAGCGGCTCAGGCTGGTGGTGGTGGTGTCATGGATCCATCCTGCCTTGTATCAGCGGGTCAGGCTGGTGGTGGTGGTGTCATGGATCCATCCTGCCTTGTATCAGCGGCTCAGGCTGGTGGTGGTGGTGTCATGGATCCATCCTGCCTTGTATCAGCGGGTCAGGCTGGTGCTGGTGTCATGGGTCCATCCTGCCTTGTATCAGCGGCTCAGGCTGGTGGTGGTGGTGTCATGGATCCATCCTGCCTTGTATCAGCGGGTCAGGCTGGTGGTGGTGGTGTCATGGATCCATCCTGCCTTGTATCAGCGGCTCAGGCTTGTGGTGGTGTCATGGATCCATCCTGCCTTGTATCAGCGGGTCAGGCTGGTGGTGGTGGTGTCATGGATCCATCCTGCCTTGTATCAGCGGGTCAGGCTGGTGGTGGTGGTGTCATGGATCCATCCTGCCTTGTATCAGCGGGTCAGGCTGGTGGTGGTGGTGTCATGGATCCATCCTGCCTTGTATCAGCGGGTCAGGCTGGTGGTGGTGGTGTCATGGATCCATCCTGCCTTGTATCAGCGGGTCAGGCTGGTGGTGGTGGTGTCATGGATCCATCCTGCCTTGTATCAGCGGGTCAGGCTGGTGGTGGTGGTGTCATGGATCCATCCTGCCTTGTATCAGCGGCTCAGGCTGGTGGTGGTGGTGTCATGGATCCATCCTGCCTTGTATCAGCGGGTCAGGCTGGTGGTGCTGGTGTCATGGATCCATCCTGCCTTGTATCAGCGGGTCAGGCTGGTGGTGGTGGTGTCATGGATCCATCCTGCCTTGTATCAGCGGGTCAGGCTGGTGCTGGTGGTGTCATGGATCCATCCTGCCTTGTATCAGCGGGTCAGGCTGGTGGTGGTGGTGTCATGGATCCATCCTGCCTTGTATCAGCGGGTCAGGCTGGTGGTGGTGGTGTCATGGATCCATCCTGCCTTGTATCAGCGGCTCAGGCTGGTGGTGGTGGTGTCATGGATCCATCCTGCCTTGTATCAGCGGCTCAGGCTGGTGGTGGTGGTGTCATGGATCCATCCTGCCTTGTATCAGCGGCTCAGGCTGGTGGTGGTGGTGTCATGGATCCATCCTGCCTTGTATCAGCGGGTCAGGCTGGTGCTGGTGGTGTCATGGATCCATCCTGCCTTGTATCAGCGGCTCAGGCTGGTGGTGGTGGTGTCATGGATCCATCCTGCCTTGTATCAGCGGGTCAGGCTGGTGGTGGTGGTGTCATGGATCCATCCTGCCTTGTATCAGCGGGTCAGGCTGGTGGTGGTGGTGTCATGGATCCATCCTGCCTTGTATCAGCGGGTCAGGCTGGTGCTGGTGGTGTCATGGATCCATCCTGCCTTGTATCAGCGGGTCAGGCTGGTGGTGGTGGTGTCATGGATCCATCATGCCTTGTATCAGCGGCTCAGGCTGGTGGTGGTGTCATGGATCCATCCTGCCTTGTATCAGCGGCTCAGGCTGGTGGTGGTGGTGTCATGGATCCATCCTGCCTTGTATCAGCGGGTCAGGCTGGTGGTGGTGGTGTCATGGATCCATCCTGCCTTGTATCAGCGGGTCAGGCTGGTGGTGGTGGTGTCATGGATCCATCCTGCCTTGTATCAGCGGCTCAGGCTGGTGGTGGTGTCATGGATCCATCCTGCCTTGTATCAGCGGCTCAGGCTGGTGGTGGTGGTGTCATGGATCCATCCTGCCTTGTATCAGCGGGTCAGGCTGGTGGTGGTGGTGTCATGGTGTCTTTGGGCCCCTTGGTAACGCCACAGCCTACCTGAGTATTGTTGCTGACCATGTCCATCCCTTTATGAGCACAATGTACCCTGTAACATCTGATGGCTACTTTCAGCAGGATAATGCGCCATGTCATAAAGCTGGAAGCATCTCAGACTGGTTTCTTGAACATGACAATGAGGTCACTGGACACAAATGGCCTCCACAGTCACCAGATCTCAGTACAATAGAGCATCTTTGGGATGTGGTGGAACGGGAGATTCGCATCATGGATGTGCAGCCGACAAATCTGCGGCAACTGTGTGATGCCATCATGTCACTATGGAGCAAAATCTCTGAGGAGCTTCCAGCACCTTGTTGAATCTATGCCACGAAGAATTGAGTGTATATTTTAATTGCTGACTTATTTTTATGGGACATTCACTGCGTTGTCATTTATTTGGCTCCGGCCAGTATGTAGGATCACAGTTGGTTTTACTCTTATTATTCCAGGCCCAGGAGGCTATGGGTATCAGCTGATGTATGGGCAGATACTATTAACCCCTTTAAGTCCACGCAAGCCTTATACTGAACAGCTCAGTAACATGTATGAGCATTGGGAGGAATGGTGTTTGTGTGCTACAAATTTCTCTCCCATATACATACGCTTGTACCTCCTCTGTCCCCCTCTATGAGCCCTCTGTCCTCTACACCCTCTTTATCTTTCTTCTTCACCATCTGTCTCCCCTCAAACTCCTTCATCCTTCCTAAAAACAATCTTTTACACCCTCCATGCGTCTCCAGGCTGTTCTGCCATGCACAATCTTTCATCAGTAGAGATGATATCCACATACGAGGTGGACTTCTTGTGCCAGCAGCTTGGCTGATGTGTAGTGTGATTGTCACCTGAAGGGGCACCTTGTGACTTCTGTCTGGTCTATTACTCTACCTGCATAATGTTGCCATGTAGAATATAGGAAAAGGGTCCATTAGCCAGCGGGCAGCCTCATAGAGCTCTGTATACCACCGGAGAATCTGCTTCTCACCGAGGGGGCATCTTTGTTTTCTAGTCTTTCACTTTTGTGTACTTGTCAGCTTCCTCCCCATATAATGTAGTATGGACCATTTATTTAGGGAATTCTATATGGGGTTGTCCCTGGAACCAGCTGAGATGTCTTATTCTTGTTTGTATTAATGCCCGTTTGGTGCCAACATCCTGTAGCCTGGTGTAATACCAAGAAGCCACAACAATTAGTGTCTTTTTCTTCCCCGACACCCCAGCGGCTACAATGGTGACCCCCATATTCCTTGGCTATGTGAGAGGTTGTAGCAGGGACCATGTGGTTTGCTCAGGTGCACTATGTCTTACTTTTACAATGTTTGTCCTCTTATACACTTCTATACCAGGGATGGATCAGCCACTTTGATCATCCTAGGATTTCAGACTCTGTGAAAAGCAGGGTATCAATCTCCAAGGGGCGATCAAATGACCTACTTAGAGGTTTGCATCACGATCTTGTGGTGCACTTGGTCTTCCTTTACATATGTAGATTATTCCTGGAAAGTGGTTTAATTGCTGGGATACAGGGGCTGCCTTCATGACACTTCCTCAATGACCATTCCTGACCATTCTCCTTCTCACTGGCATCAGTGAAGTCGCTGAAGTCACCCAGCTGTTGGATTGATATGTTTAATGTGTCATCTGGGTTCTCGGAGAAGCACAATCTCTTCTTTGAGAGGATCTCCCTTTTACAAGGTTGGCGTTTGCAGCTGGGATGAAGGAGCAGTGTGTGGGTATCTCTATATCTTCACATAGTGAGAACTTTGGTAGAAGGTGGTAGGACATCTACCACCAAGGTGAAGGACTGTAGCCCAAGCACACTTACTTTAATAATCTTCCTATACCCTTGTTTTTTACCGAAAAAGGATATGGAGCCCTATTGCATAAATTTTAAACCAGGGGATAAGAAGGTAAAAGAAGAGCAGACCCTGCCAGAGGGGCGCACACCAGTATGTCAGTGTGCTTGGTTTACAATCCTTCATCCTGGTGGTAGATGGCCTTTACCTTCACCACATATGAGGATATCAGGGCATCATATTATCTGGGAAGAGGGTAAAGCAGTTCTACAGACATATTCTATATGTGGTCCGGAAGTCCGTATCCTTTAATGATCAGGAGTCCTCTATCTACACTGAATTATTCTCTGCACTGTGATACAGTAACGAGTAGGATGAAGCTCAACTTCGCTTTGAGTTAACACTTCTCATCAATTTCAGCAATGGTTACACATCGGAGTTCACAGAAAGTGCATTCCCCGCTCAGGTCCCTGGAGTTCACCTTCTTCTTCCTGGTGCATGTAAGTGCATTGTCCGTGTATAATGCGCTGTGCGGGGAGTCACTAAGATCCTGCGCCCGGTATCCTGCATGTGTCGCTTCCCCGCTCAGGTCCCCGGAGTTCACCTTCTTCTTCCTGGTGCATGTAAGTGCATTGTCCGTGTATAATGCGCTGTGCGGGGAGTCACTAAGATCCTGCGCCTGATATCCTGCATGTGTCGCTTCCCCGCTCAGGTCCCCGGAGTTCACCTTCTTCTTCCTGGTGCATGTAAGTGCATTGTCCGTGTATAATGCGCTGTGCGGGGAGTCACTAAGATCCTGCGCCTGATATCCTGCATGTGTCGCTTCCCCGCTCAGGTCCCCGGAGTTCACCTTCTTCTTCCTGGTGCATGTAAGTGCATTGTCCGTGTATAATGCGCTGTGCGGGGAGTCACTAAGATCCTGCACCCGATATCCTGCATGTGTCGCTTCCCCGCTCAGGTCCCCGGAGTTCACCTTCTTCTTCCTGGTGCATGTAAGTGCATTGTCCGTGTATAATGTGCTGTGCAGGGAGTCACTAAGATCGTGCGCCCGATATCCTGCATGTGTCGCTTCCCCACTCAGGTCCCCGGAGTTCACCTTCTTCTTCCTGGTGCATGTAAGTGCATTGTCCGTGTATAATGTGCTGTGCGGGGAGTCGCTAAGATCCTGCACCCGATATCCTGCATGTGTCGCTTCCCCGCTCAGGTCCCCGGAGTTCTCCTTCTTCTTCCTGGTGCATGTAAGTGCATTGTCCGTGTATAATGCGCTGTGCGGGGAGTCACTAAGATCCTGCGCCTGATATCCTGCATGTGTCGCTTCCCCGCTCAGGTCCCCGGAGTTCACCTTCTTCTTCCTGGTGCATGTAAGTGCATTGTCCGTGTATAACGCGCTGTGCGGGGAGTCACTAAGATCCTGCGCCTGATATCCTGCATGTGTCGCTTCCCCGCTCAGGTCCCCGGAGTTCACCTTCTTCTTCCTGGTGCATGTAAGTGCATTGTCCGTGTATAATGTGCTGTGCGGGGAGTCGCTAAGATCCTGCACCCGATATCCTGCATGTGTCGCTTCCCCGCTCAGGTCCCCGGAGTTCTCCTTCTTCTTCCTGGTGCATGTAAGTGCATTGTCCGTGTATAATGCGCTGTGCGGGGAGTCACTAAGATCCTGCGCCTGATATCCTGCATGTGTCGCTTCCCCGCTCAGGTCCCCGGAGTTCACCTTCTTCTTCCTGGTGCATGTAAGTGCATTGTCCGTGTATAATGCGCTGTGCGGGGAGTCACTAAGATCCTGCGCCTGATATCCTGCATGTGTCGCTTCCCCGCTCAGGTCCCCGGAGTTCACCTTCTTCTTCCTGGTGCATGTAAGTGCATTGTCCGTGTATAATGCGCTGTGCGGGGAGTCACTAAGATCCTGCACCCGATATCCTGCATGTGTCGCTTCCCCGCTCAGGTCCCCGGAGTTCACCTTCTTCTTCCTGGTGCATGTAAGTGCATTGTCCGTGTATAATGTGCTGTGCAGGGAGTCACTAAGATCGTGCGCCCGATATCCTGCATGTGTCGCTTCCCCACTCAGGTCCCCGGAGTTCACCTTCTTCTTCCTGGTGCATGTAAGTGCATTGTCCGTGTATAATGTGCTGTGCGGGGAGTCGCTAAGATCCTGCACCCGATATCCTGCATGTGTCGCTTCCCCGCTCAGGTCCCCGGAGTTCTCCTTCTTCTTCCTGGTGCATGTAAGTGCATTGTCCGTGTATAATGTGCTGTGCGAGGAGTCACTAAGATCCTGCGCCCGATATCCTGCATGGGTCGCTTCCCCGCTCAGGTCCCAGGAGTTCACCTTCTTCTTCCTGGTGCATGTAAGTGCATTGTCCGTGTATAATGTGCTGTGCGGGGAGTCACTAAGATCCTGCACCCGATATCCTGCATGTGTCGCTTCCCCGCTCAGGTCCCCGGAGTTCACCTTCTTCTTCCCGGTGCATGTAAGTGCATTGTCCGTGTATAATACGCTGTGCGGGGAGTCACTAAGATCGTGCGCCTGATATCCTGCATGTGTCGCTTCCCCGCTCAGGTCCCCGGAGTTCACCTTCTTCTTCCTGGTTCATGTAAGTGCATTGTCCGTGTATAATGCGCTGTGCAGGGAGTCACTAAGATCGTGCGCCCGATATCCTGCATGTGTCGCTTCCCCGCTCAGGTCCCCGGAGTTCACCTTCTTCTTCCTGGTGCATGTAAGTGCATTGTCCATGTATAATGCGCTGTGCGGGGAGTCGCTAAGATCCTGCACCCGATATCCTGCATGTGTCGCTTCCCCGCTCAGGTCCCCGGAGTTCTCCTTCTTCTTCCTGGTGAATGTAAGTGCATTGTCCGTGTATAATGTGCTGTGCGGGGAGTCACTAAGATCCTGCACCCGATATCCTGCATGTGTCGCTTCCCCGCTCAGGTCCCTGGAGTTCACCTTCTTTCTGGTGCATGTAAGTGCATTGTCCGTGTATAATGTGCTGTGCGGGGAGTCACTAAGATCCTGCGCCCGATATCCTGCATGTGTCACCTCCCCGCTCAGGTCCCCGGAGTTCACCTTCTTCTTCCTGGTGCATGTAAGTGCATTGTCCGTGTATAATGCGCTGTGCGGGGAGTCACTAAGATCCTGCGCCTGATATCCTGCATGTGTCGCTTCCCCGCTCAGGTCCCTGGAGTTCACCTTCTTCTTCCTGGTGCATGTAAGTGCATTGTCCGTGTATAATGCGCTGTGCGGGGAGTCACTAAGATCCTGCGCCCGATATCCTGCATGTGTCGCTTCCCCGCTCAGGTCCCAGGAGTTCACCTTCTTCTTCCTGGTGCATGTAAGTGCATTGTCCGTGTATAATGTGCTGTGCGGGGAGTCACTAGGATCTGATATCCTGCATGTGTCACTTCCTCGCTCAGGTCCCCGGAGTTCACCTTCTTCTTCCTGGTGCATGTAAGTGCATTGTCCGTGTATAATGCGCTGTGCGGGGAATCACTAAGATCCTGCGCCTGATATCCTGCATGTGTCGCTTCCCCGCTCAGGTCCCTGGAGTTCACCTTCTTCTTCCTGGTGCATGTAAGTGCATTGTCCGTGTATAATGCGCTGTGCGGGGAGTCACTAAGATCCTGCGCCTGATATCCTGCATGTGTCGCTTCCCCGCTCAGGTCCCCGGAGTTCACCTTCTTCTTCCTGGTGCATGTAAGTGCATTGTCCGTGTATAATGCGCTGTGCGGGGAGTCACTAAGATCCTGCACCCGATATCCTGCATGTGTCGCTTCCCCGCTCAGGTCCCCGGAGTTCACCTTCTTCTTCCTGGTGCATGTAAGTGCATTGTCCGTGTATAATGTGCTGTGCGGGGAGTCACTAAGATCCTGCGCCCGATATCCTGCATGTGTCACTTCCCCGCTCAGGTCCCTGGAGTTCACCTTCTTCTTCCCGGTGCATGTAAGTGCATTGTCCGTGTATAATGCGCTGTGCGGGGAGTCACTAAGATCGTGCGCCCGATATCCTGCATGTGTCGCTTCCCCGCTCAGGTCCCCGGAGTTCACCTTCTTCTTCCTGGTGCATGTAAGTGCATTGTCCGTGTATAATGCGCTGTGCGGGGAGTCGCTAAGATCCTGCACCCGATATCCTGCATGTGTCGCTTCCCAGCTCAGGTCCCCGGAGTTCTCCTTCTTCTTCCTGGTGCATGTAAGTGCATTGTCCGTGTATAATGTGCTGTGCGGGGAGTCACTAAGATCCTGCACCCGATATCCTGCATGTGTCGCTTCCCCGCTCAGGTCCCCGGAGTTCACCTTCTTCTTCCTGGTGCATGTAAGTGCATTGTCCGTGTATAATGCGCTGTGCGGGGAGTCGCTAAGATCCTGCACCCGATATCCTGCATGTGTCGCTTCCCCGCTCAGGTCCCCGGAGATCTCCTTCTTTTTCCTGGTGCATGTAAGTGCATTGTCCGTGTATAATGTGCTGTGCGGGGAGTCACTAAGATCCTGCACCCGATATCCTGCATGTGTCGCTTCCCCGCTCAGGTCCCCGGAGTTCACCTTCTTTCTGGTGCATGTAAGTGCATTGTCCGTGTATAATGTGCTGTGCGGGGAGTCACTAAGATCCTGCGCCCGATATCCTGCATGTGTCGCTACCCCGCTCAGGTCCCCGGAGTTCACCTTCTTCTTCCTGGTGCATGTAAGTGCATTGTCCGTGTATAATGCGCTGTGCGGGGAGTCACTAAGATCCTGCCCCCGATATCCTGCATGTGTCACTTCCCCGCTCAGGTCCCTGGAGTTCACCTTCTTCTTCCTGGTGCATGTAATTGCATTGTCCGTGTATAAAGCGCTGTGCGGGGAGTCACTAAGATCCTGCGCCCGATTTCCTGCATGTGTTGCTTCCCCGCTCAGGTCCCCGGAGTTCACCTTCTTCTTCCTGGTGCACGTAAGTGCATTGTCCGTGTATAATGCGCTGTGCGGGGAGTCACTAAGATCCTGCGCCCGATTTCCTGCATGTGTTGCTTCCCCGCTCAGGTCCCCGGAGTTCACCTTCTTTTTCATGGTGCATGTAAGTACATTGTCTGTGTATAATGCGCTGTGCGGGGAGTCACTAAGATCCTGCACCCGATATCCTGCATGTGTCGCTTCCCCGCTCAGGTCCCCGGAGTTCACCTTCTTCTTCCTGGTGCATGTAAGTGCATTGTCCGTGTATAATGCGCTGTGCGGGGAGTCACTAAGATCCTGCACCCGATATCCTGCATGTGTCGCTTCCCCGCTCAGGTCCCCGGAGTTCACCTTCTTCTTCCTGGTGCATGTAAGTGCATTGTCCGTGTATAATGCGCTGTGCGGGGAGTCACTAAGATCGTGCACCAGATATCCTGCATGTGTCACTTCCCCGCTCAGGTCCCTGGAGTTCACCTTCTTCCTGGTGCATGTAAGTGCATTGTCTGTGTATAATGCGCTGTGCGGGGAGTCACTAAGATCCTGCACCTGATTTCCTGCATGTGTCGCTTCCCCGCTCAGGTCCCCGGAGTTCACCTTCTTCTTCCTGGTGCATGTAAGTGCATTGTCCGTGTATAATGCGCTGTGCGGGGAGTCACTAAGATCCTGCACCTGATATCCTGCATGTGTCACTTCCCCGCTCAGGTCCCTGGAGTTCACCTTCTTCTTCCCGGTGCATGTAAGTGCATTGTCCGTGTATAATGTGCTGTGCGGGGAGTCACTAAGATCCTGCACCCGATATCCTGCATGTGTCGCTTCCCCGCTCAGGTCCCCGGAGTTCACCTTCTTTCTGGTGCATGTAAGTGCATTGTCCGTGTATAATGTGCTGTGCGGGGAGTCACTAAGATCCTGCGCCCGATATCCTGCATGTGTCGCTACCCCGCTCAGGTACCCGGAGTTCACCTTCTTCTTCCTGGTGCATGTAAGTGCATTGTCCGTGTATAATGCGCTGTGCGGGGAGTCACTAAGATCCTGCACCCGATATCCTGCATGTGTCGCTTCCCCGCTCAGGTCCCCGGAGTTCAACTTCTTCTTCCTGGTGCATGTAAGTGCATTGTCCGTGTATAATGTGCTGTGCGGGGAGTCACTAAGATCCTGCACCCGATATCCTGCATGTGTCACCTCCCCGCTCAGGTCCCCGGAGTTCACCTTCTTCTTCCTGGTGCATGTAATTGCATTGTCCGTGTATAAAGCGCTGTGCGGGGAGTCACTAAGATCCTGCGCCCGATTTCCTGCATGTGTTGCTTCCCCGCTCAGGTCCCCGGAGTTCACCTTCTTCTTCCTGGTGCACGTAAGTGCATTGTCCGTGTATAATGCGCTGTGCGGGGAGTCACTAAGATCCTGCGCCCGATTTCCTGCATGTGTTGCTTCCCCGCTCAGGTCCCCGGAGTTCACCTTCTTTTTCAAGGTGCATGTAAGTACATTGTCCGTGTATAATGCGCTGTGCGGGGAGTCACTAAGATCCTGCACCCGATATCCTGCATGTGTCGCTTCCCCGCTCAGGTCCCCGGAGTTCACCTTCTTCTTCCTGGTGCATGTAAGTGCATTGTCCGTGTATAATGCGCTGTGCGGGGAGTCACTAAGATCCTGCACCCGATATCCTGCATGAGTCGCTTCCCCGCTCAGGTCCCCGGAGTTCACCTTCTTCTTCCTGGTGCATGTAAGTGCATTGTCCGTGTATAATGCGTTGTGCGGGGAGTCACTAAGATCCTGCGCCCGATATCCTGCATGTGTCACTTCCCCGCTCAGGTCCCCGGAGTTCACCTTCTTCTTCCTGGTGCATGTAAGTGCATTGTCCGTGTATAATGCGCTGTGCGGGGAGTCACTAAGATCCTGCACCCGATATCCTGCATGTGTCACTTCCCCGCTCAGGTCCCTGGAGTTCACCTTCTTCCTGGTGCATGTAAGTGCATTGTCCGTGTATAATGCGCTGTGCGGGGAGTCACTAAGATCCTGCACCTGATATCCTGCATGTGTCGCTTCCCCGCTCAGGTCCCCGGAGTTCACCTTCTTCTTCCTGGTGCATGTAAGTGCATTGTCTGTGTATAATGCGCTGTGCGGGGAGTCACTAAGATCCTGCACCTGATATCCTGCATGTGTCGCTTCCCCGCTCAGGTCCCCGGAGTTCACCTTCTTCTTCCTGGTGCATGTAAGTGCATTGTCCGTGTATAATGCGCTGTGCGGGGAGTCACTAAGATCCTGCACCTGATATCCTGCATGTGTCACTTCCCCGCTCAGGTCCCTGGAGTTCACCTTCTTCTTCCCGGTGCAAGTAAGTGCATTGTCCGTGTATAATGCGCTGTGCGGGGAGTCACTAAGATCGTGCGCCCGATATCCTGCATGTGTCGCTTCCCCGCTCAGGTCCCCGGAGTTCACCTTCTTCTTCCTGGTGCATGTAAGTGCATTGTCCGTGTATAATGCGCTGTGCGGGGAGTCGCTAAGATCCTGCACCCGATATCCTGCATGTGTCGCTTCCCTGCTCAGGTCCCCGGAGTTCTCCTTCTTCTTCCTGGTGCATGTAAGTGCATTGTCCGTGTATAATGTGCTGTGCGGGGAGTCACTAAGATCCTGCACCCGATATCCTGCATGTGTCGCTTCCCCGCTCAGGTCCCCGGAGTTCACCTTCTTCTTCCTGGTGCATGTAAGTGCATTGTCCGTGTATAATGCGCTGTGCAGGGAGTCACTAAGATCGTGTGCCCGATATCCTGCATGTGTCGCTTCCCCGCTCAGGTCCCCGGAGTTCACCTTCTTCTTCCTGGTGCATGTAAGTGCATTGTCCGTGTATAATGCGCTGTGCGGGGAGTCACTAAGATCCTGCACCCGATATCCTGCATGTGTCGCTTCCCCGCTCAGGTCCCCGGAGATCTCCTTCTTCTTCCTGGTGCATGTAAGTGCATTGTCCGTGTATAATGTGCTGTGCGGGGAGTCACTAAGATCCTGCACCCGATATCCTGCATGTGTCGCTTCCCCGCTCAGGTCCCCGGAGTTCACCTTCTTTCTGGTGCATGTAAGTGCATTGTCCGTGTATAATGTGCTGTGCGGGGAGTCACTAAGATCCTGCGCCCGATATCCTGCATGTGTCACTTCCCCGCTTAGGTCCCTGGAGTTCACCTTCTTCTTCCTGGTGCATGTAAGTGCATTGTCCGTGTATAATGCGCTGTGCGGGGAGTCACTAAGATCCTGCGCCCGATATCCTGCATGTGTCGCTACCCCGCTCAGGTACCCGGAGTTCACCTTCTTCTTCCTGGTGCATGTAAGTGCATTGTCCGTGTATAATGCGCTGTGCGGGGAGTCACTAAGATCCTGCGCCCAATTTCCTGCATGTGTTGCTTCCCCGCTCAGGTCCCCGGAGTTCACCTTCTTCTTCCTGGTGCACGTAAGTGCATTGTCCGTGTATAATGCGCTGTGCGGGGAGTCACTAAGATCCTGCGCCCGATTTCCTGCATGTGTTGCTTCCCCGCTCAGGTCCCCGGAGTTCACCTTCTTCTTCCTGGTGCACGTAAGTGCATTGTCCGTGTATAATGCGCTGTGCGGGGAGTCACTAAGATCCTGCGCCCGATATCCTGCATGTGTCGCTACCCCGCTCAGGTACCCGGAGTTCACCTTCTTCTTCCTGGTGCATGTAAGTGCATTGTCCGTGTATAATGCGCTGTGCGGGGAGTCACTAAGATCCTGCACCCGATTTCCTGCATGTGTTGCTTCCCCGCTCAGGTCCCCGGAGTTCACCTTCTTCTTCCTGGTGCACGTAAGTGCATTGTCCGTGTATAATGCGCTGTGCGGGGAGTCACTAAGATCCTGCGCCCGATTTCCTGCATGTGTTGCTTCCCCGCTCAGGTCCCCGGAGTTCACCTTCTTCTTCCTGGTGCACGTAAGTGCATTGTCCGTGTATAATGCGCTGTGCGGGGAGTCACTAAGATCCTGCACCCGATATCCTGCATGTGTCACTTCCCCGCTCAGGTCCCCGGAGTTCACCTTCTTTTTCATGGTGCATGTAAGTACATTGTCCGTGTATAATGCGCTGTGCGGGGAGTCACTAAGATCCTGCACCCGATATCCTGCATGTGTCGCTTCCCCGCTCAGGTCCCCGGAGTTCACCTTCTTCTTCCTGGTGCATGTAAGTGCATTGTCCGTGTATAATGCGCTGTGCGGGGAGTCACTAAGATCCTGCACCCGATATCCTGCATGTGTCGCTTCCCCGCTCAGGTCCCCGGAGTTCACCTTCTTCTTCCTGGTGCATGTAAGTGCATTGTCCGTGTATAATGCGCTGTGCGGGGAGTCACTAAGATCCTGCACCCGATATCCTGCATGTGTCACTTCCCCGCTCAGGTCCCTGGAGTTCACCTTCTTCCTGGTGCATGTAAGTGCATTGTCCGTGTATAATGCGCTGTGCGGGGAGTCACTAAGATCCTGCACCTGATATCCTGCATGTGTCGCTTCCCCGCTCAGGTCCCCGGAGTTCACCTTCTTCTTCCTGGTGCATGTAAGTGCATTGTCTGTGTATAATGCGCTGTGCGGGGAGTCACTAAGATCCTGCACCTGATATCCTGCATGTGTCGCTTCCCCGCTCAGGTCCCCAGAGTTCACCTTCTTCTTCCTGGTGCATGTAAGTGCATTGTCCGTGTATAATGCGCTGTGCGGGGAGTCACTAAGATCCTGCACCTGATATACTGCATGTGTCACTTCCCCGCTCAGGTCCCTGGAGTTCACCTTCTTCTTCCCGGTGCATGTAAGTGCATTGTCCGTGTATAATGCGCTGTGCGGGGAGTCACTAAGATCCTGCCCCGATATCCTGCATGTGTCACTTCCCCGCTCAGGTCCCCGGAGTTCACCTTCTTCTTCCTGGTGCATGTAAGTGCATTGTCCGTGTATAATGCACTGTGCGGGTAGTCACTAAGATCGTGCGCCCGATATCCTGCATGTGTCGCTTCCCTGCTCAGGTCCCCGGAGTTCACCTTCTTCTTCCTGGTGCATGTAAGTGCATTGTCCGTGTATAATGCGCTGTGCGGGGAGTCGCTAAGATCCTGCACCCGATATCCTGCATGTGTCGCTTCCCCGCTCAGGTCCCCGGAGTTCTCCTTCTTCTTCCTGGTGCATGTAAGTGCATTGTCCGTGTATAATGTGCTGTGCGGGGAGTCACTAAGATCCTGCACCCGATATCCTGCATGTGTCGCTTCCCCGCTCAGGTCCCCGGAGTTCACCTTCTTCTTCCTGGTGCATGTAAGTGCATTGTCCGTGTATAATGCGCTGTGCGGGGAGTCACTAAGATCCTCCACCCGATATCCTGCATGTGTCGCTTCCCCGCTCAGGTCCCCGGAGTTCACCTTCTTCTTCCTGGTGCATGTAAGTGCATTGTCCGTGTATAATGCGCTGTGCGGGGAGTCACTAAGATCCTGCACCCGATATCCTGCATGTGTCGCTTCCCCGCTCAGGTCCCCGGAGTTCACCTTCTTCTTCCTGGTGCATGTAAGTGCATTGTCCGTGTATAATGCGCTGTGCGGGGAGTCACTAAGATCCTCCACCCGATATCCTGCATGTGTCGCTTCCCTGCTCAGGTCCCCGGAGTTCACCTTCTTCTTCCTGGTGCATGTAAGTGCATTGTCCGTGTATAATGCGCTGTGCAGGGAGTCTTTAAGATCGTGTGCCCGATATCCTGCATGTGTCGCTTCCCCGCTCAGGTCCCCGGAGTTCACCTTCTTCTTCCTGGTGCATGTAAGTGCATTGTCCGTGTATAATGCGCTGTGCGGGGAGTCGCTAAGATCCTGCACCCGATATCCTGCATGTGTCGCTTCCCCGCTCAGGTCCCCGGAGATCTCCTTCTTCTTCCTGGTGCATGTAAGTGCATTGTCCGTGTATAATGTGCTGTGCGGGGAGTCACTAAGATCCTGCACCCGATATCCTGCATGTGTCACTTCCCCGCTCAGGTCCCCGGAGTTCACCTTCTTTCTGGTGCATGTAAGTGCATTGTCCGTGTATAATGCGCTGTGCGGGGAGTCACTAAGATCCTGCGCCCGATATCCTGCATGTGTCGCTACCCCGCTCAGGTCCCCGGAGTTCACCTTCTTCTTCCTGGTGCATGTAAGTGCATTGTCCGTGTATAATGTGCTGTGCGGGGAGTCACTAAGATCCTGCACCTGATATCCTGCATGTGTCGCTTCCCCGCTCAGGTCCCTGGAGTTCACCTTCTTCTTCCTGGTGCATGTAAGTGCATTGTCCGTGTATAATGCGCTGTGCGGGGAGTCACTAAGATCCTGCGCCCGATATCCTGCATGTGTCGCTTCCCCGCTCAGGTCCCCGGAGTTCACCTTCTTCTTCCTGGTGTATGTAAGTGCATTGTCCGTGTATAATGCGCTGTGCGGGGAGTCACTAAGATCCTGCACCCGATATCCTGCATGTGTCACCTCCCCGCTCAGGTCCCCGGAGTTCACCTTCTTCTTCCTGGTGCTTGTAAGTGCATTGTCCGTGTATAAAGCGCTGTGCGGGGAGTCACTAAGATCCTGCGCCCGATTTCCTGCATGTGTTGCTTCCCCGCTCAGGTCCCCGGAGTTCACCTTCTTCTTCCTGGTGCACTTAAGTGCATTGTCCGTGTATAATGCGCTGTGCGGGGAGTCACTAAGATCCTGCGCCCGATTTCCTGCATGTGTTGCTTCCCCGCTCAGGTCCCCGGAGTTCACCTTCTTCTTCCTGGTGCATGTAAGTGCATTGTCCGTGTATAATGCGCTGTGCGGGGAGTCACTAAGATCCTGCACCCGATATCCTGCATGTGTCGCTTCCCCGCTCAGGTCCCCGGAGTTCACCTTCTTCTTCCTGGTGCATGTAAGTGCATTGTCCGTGTATAATGCGCTGTGCGGGGAGTCACTAAGATCCTGCACCCGATATCCTGCATGTGTCACTTCCCCGCTCAGGTCCCTGGAGTTCACCTTCTTCCTGGTGCATGTAAGTGCATTGTCCGTGTATAATGCGCTGTGCGGGGAGTCAGTAAGATTGTGCGCCCGATATCCTGCATGTGTCGCCTCCCCGCTCAGGTCCCCGGAGTTCACCTTCTTCTTCCTGGTGCATGTAAGTGCATTGTCTGTGTATAATGTGCTGTGCGGGGAGTCACTAAGATCCTGCGCCTGATATCCTGCATGTGTCGCTTCCCCGCTCAGGTCCCCGGAGTTCACCTTCTTCTTTCTGGTGCATGTAAGTGCATTGTCCGTGTATAATGCGCTGTGCGGGGAGTCACTAAGATCCTGCGCCTGATATCCTGCATGTGTCGCTTCCCCGCTCAGGTCCCCGGAGTTCACCTTCTTCTTTCTGGTGCATGTAAGTGCATTGTCCGTGTATAATGCGCTGTGCGGGGAGTCACTAAGATCCTGCGCCTGATATCCTGCATGTGTCGCTTCCCCGCTCAGGTCTCCGGAGTTCACCTTCTTCTTCCTGGTGCATGTAAGTGCATTGTCCGTGTATAATGCGCTGTGCAGGGAGTCACTAAGATCCTGCGCCCGATATCCTGCATGTGTCACTTCCCCGCTCAGGTCCCTGGAGTTCACCTTCTTCCTGGTGCATGTAAGTGCATTGTCCGTGTATAATGCGCTGTGCGGGGAGTCAGTAAGATTGTGCGCCCGATATCCTGCATGTGTCGCCTCCCCGCTCAGGTCTCAGGAGTTCACCTTCTTCTTCCTGGTGCATGTAAGTGCATTGTCCGTGTATAATGCGCTGTGCGGGGAGTCACTAAGATCCTGCACCTGATATCCTGCATGTGTCGCTTCCCCGCTCAGGTCCCCGGAGTTCACCTTCTTCTTCCTGGTGCATGTAAGTGCATTGTCTGTGTATAATGTGCTGTGCGGGGAGTCACTAAGATCCTGCGCCTGATATCCTGCATGTGTCGCTTCCCCGCTCAGGTCCCCGGAGTTCACCTTCTTCTTTCTGGTGCATGTAAGTGCATTGTCCGTGTATAATGCGCTGTGCGGGGAGTCACTAAGATCCTGCGCCTGATATCCTGCATGTGTCGCTTCCCCGCTCAGGTCCCCGGAGTTCACCTTCTTCTTTCTGGTGCATGTAAGTGCATTGTCCGTGTATAATGCGCTGTGCGGGGAGTCACTAAGATCCTGCGCCTGATATCCTGCATGTGTCGCTTCCCCGCTCAGGTCTCCGGAGTTCACCTTCTTCTTCCTGGTGCATGTAAGTGCATTGTCCGTGTATAATGCGCTGTGCAGGGAGTCACTAAGATCCTGCGCCCGATATCCTGCATGTGTCACTTCCCCGCTCAGGTCCCCGGAGTTCACCTTCTTCTTCCTGGTGCATGTAAGTGCATTGTCCGTGTATAATGCGCTGTGCGGGGAGTCACTAAGATCCTGCACCTGATATCCTGCATGTGTCGCTTCCCTGCTCGGTTATCCAGCAAACACCAGACACCAAGCTCCAGGCTTCTGTGCAGTGCCAATTACCTTGGACTTTGTATATAAGATTCGGCCGATGACTGGTTCAAGCAGCAGCAACTTTATTAATTAAATTATTTTATTCTTCTCCCTTATAAAGAATGGCTATTATA
Source organism: Engystomops pustulosus (assembly GCF_040894005.1). Lineage (NCBI taxonomy): Eukaryota > Metazoa > Chordata > Amphibia > Anura > Leptodactylidae > Engystomops > Engystomops pustulosus. The sequence continues at coordinate 113,882,340 of NC_092419.1, forward strand.
CCTCTTGTGTCCTCCCTCATCCTCATAGACTGTAAGCTCTTGTGTCACCACCTCATCCTCATAGGCTGTAAGCTCTTGTGTCACCACCTCATCCTCATAGACTGTAAGCTCTTGTGTCACCACCTCATCCTCATAGACTGTAAGCTCTTGTGTCCTCCCCTCATCCTCATAGACTGTAAGCTCTTGTGTCACCCCCTCATCCTCATAGACTGTAAGCTCTTGTGTCACCCCCTCATCCTCATAGGCTGCAAGCTCTTGTGTCACCACCTCATCCTCATAGACTGTAAGCTCTTGTGTCACCCCCTCATCCTCATAGACTGTAAGCTCTTGTGTCACCCCCTCATCCTCATAGACTGTAAGCTCTTGTGTCACCCCCTCATCCTCATAGACTGTAAGCTCTTGTGTCCTCCTCATAGACTGTAAGCTCTTGTGTCACCCCCTCATCCTCATAGACTGTAAGCTCTTGTGTCCCCCTCTCATCCTCCTAGACTGTAAGCTCTTGTGTCCCCCCTCATCCTTATAGACTGTAAGCTCTTGTGTCCTCCCTCATCCTCATAGACTGTAAGCTCTTGTGTCACCCCCTCATCCTCATAGGCTGTAAGCTCTTGTGTCACCACCTCATCCTCATAGACTGTAAGCTCTTGTGTCCTCCCCTCATCCTCATAGACTGTAAGCTCTTGTGTCACCCCCTCATCCTCATAGACTGTAAGCTCTTGTGTCACCCCCTCATCCTCATAGGCTGTAAGCTCTTGTGTCACCACCTCATCCTCATAGACTGTAAGCTCTTGTGTCACCCCCTCATCCTCATAGACTGTAAGCTCTTGTGTCACCCCCTCATCCTCATAGACTGTAAGCTCTTGTGTCCTCCTCATAGACTGTAAGCTCTTGTGTCACCCCCTCATCCTCATAGACTGTAAGCTCTTGTGTCCCCCTCTCATCCTCCTAGACTGTAAGCTCTTGTGTCCCCCCTCATCCTCATAGACTGTAAGCTCTTGTGTCCTCCCTCATCCTCATAGACTGTAAGCTCTTGTGTCACCCCCTCATCCTCATAGGCTGTAAGCTCTTGTGTCACCACCTCATCCTCATAGACTGTAAGCTCTTGTGTCCTCCCCTCATCCTCATAGATTGTAAGCTCTTGTGTCACCCCCTCATCCTCATAGACTGTAAGCTCTTGTGTCACCCCCTCATCCTCATAGGCTGTAAGCTCTTGTGTCACCCCCTCATCCTCATAGACTGTAAGCTCTTGTGTCACCTCCTCATCCTCATAGACTGTAAGCTCTTGTGTCTCTCCTCATCCTCATAGACTGTAAGCTCTTGTGTCACCCCCTCATCCTCATAGACTGTAAGCTCTTGTGTCCCCCTCATCATCATAGGCTGTAAGCTCTTGTGTCACCTCCTCATCCTCATAGACTGTAAGCTCTTGTGTCTCTCCTCATCCTCATAGACTGTAAGCTCTTGTGTCACCCCCTCATCCTCATAGACTGTAAGCTCTTGTGTCACCCCCTCATCCTCATAGACTGTAAGCTCTTGTGTCACCCCCTCATCCTCATAGACTGTAAGTTCTTGTGTCACCACCTCATCCTCATAGACTGTAAGCTCTTGTGTCACCCCCTCATCCTCATAGACTGTAAGCTCTTGTGTCCCTCCCTCATCCTCATAGACTGTAAGCTCTTGTGTCACCCCCTCATCCTCATAGACTGTAAGCTCTTGTGTCACCCCTCATCCTCATAGACTGTAAGCTCTTGTGTCTCTCCTCATCCTCATAGACTGTAAGCTCTTGTGTCACCCCCTCATCCTCATAGACTGTAAGCTCTTGTGTCACCCTCATCCTCATAGACTGTAAGCTCTTGTGTCACCCCCTCATCCTCATAGACTGTAAGCTCTTGTGTCACCTCCTCATCCTCATAGACTGTAAGCTCTTGTGTCTCTCCTCATCCTCATAGACTGTAAGCTCTTGTGTCACCCCCTCATCCTCATAGACTGTAAGCTCTTGTGTCCCCCTCATCCTCATAGGCTGTAAGCTCTTGTGTCACCCCCTCATCCTCATAGACTGTAAGCTCTTGTGTCACCTCCTCATCCTCATAGACTGTAAGCTCTTGTGTACCCCCTCATCCTCATAGACTGTAAGCTCTTGTGTCACCCCCTCATCCTCATAGACTGTAAGCTCTTGTGTCACCCCCTCATCCTCATAGACTGTAAGCTCTTGTGTCACCCCCTCATCCTCATAGACTGTAAGCTCTTGTGTCACCCCCTCATCCTCATAGACTGTAAGCTCTTGTGTCACCCCCTCATCCTCATAGACTGTAAGTTCTTGTGTCACCACCTCATCCTCATAGACTGTAAGCTCTTGTGTCACCCCCTCATCCTCATAGACTGTAAGCTCTTGTGTCTCTCCTCATCCTCATAGACTGTAAGCTCTTGTGTCCTCCCCTCATCCTCATAGACTGTAAGCTCTTGTGTCTCTCCTCATCCTCATAGACTGTAAGCTCTTGTGTCACCCCCTCATCCTCATAGACTGTAAGCTCTTGTGTCACCCCCTCATCCTCATAGACTGTAAGTTCTTGTGTCCCCCTCATCCTCATAGACTGTAAGCTCTTGTGTCACCCCCTTATCCTCATAGACTGTAAGCTCTTGTGTCCCCCTCATCCTCATAGACTGTAAGCTCTTGTGTCCCCCTCATCCTCATAGACTGTAAGCTCTTGTGTCACCCCCTCATCCTCATAGACTGTAAGCTCTTGTGTCACCCCCTCATCTTCATAGACTGTAAGCTCTTGTGTCTTTCCTCATCCTCATAGACTGTAAGCTCTTTTGTCACCCCCTCATCCTCATAGACTGTAAGCTCTTGTGTCACCCCCTCATCCTCATAGACTGTAAGCTCTTGTGTCACCTTCTCATCCTCATAGACTGTAAGCTCTTGTGTCCCCCTCATCCTCATAGACTGTAAGCTCTTGTGTCACCCCCTCATCCTCATAGACTGTAAGCTCTTGTGTCACCCCCTCATCCTCATAGACTGTAAGTTCTTGTGTCACCACCTCATCCTCATAGACTGTAAGCTCTTGTGTCACCCCCTCATCCTCATAGACTGTAAGCTCTTGTGTCCTCCCCTCATCCTCATAGACTGTAAGCTCTTGTGTCTCTCCTCATCCTCATAGACTGTAAGCTCTTGTGTCACCCCCTCATCCTCATAGACTGTAAGCTCTTGTGTCACCCCCTCATCCTCATAGACTGTAAGTTCTTGTGTCCCCCTCATCCTCATAGACTGTAAGCTCTTGTGTCACCCCCTTATCCTCATAGACTGTAAGCTCTTGTGTCCCCCTCATCCTCATAGACTGTAAGCTCTTGTGTCCCCCTCATCCTCATAGACTGTAAGCTCTTGTGTCACCCCCTCATCCTCATAGACTGTAAGCTCTTGTGTCCTCCTCATCCTCATAGACTGTAAGCTCTTGTGTCACCCCCTCATCCTCATAGACTGTAAGCTCTTGTGTCACCCCCTCATCCTCATAGACTGTAAGCTCTTGTGTCACCCCCTCATCCTCATAGACTGTAAGCTCTTGTGTCACCCCCTCATCCTCATAGACTGTAAGCTCTTGTGTCACCCCCTCATCCTCATAGACTGTAAGCTCTTGTGTCACCCCCTCATCCTCATAGACTGTAAGCTCTTGTGTCCTCCTCATCCTCATAGACTGTAAGCTCTTGTGTCACCTCCTCATCCTCATAGACTGTAAGCTTTTGTGTCATCCCCTCATCCTCATAGACTGTAAGCTCTTGTGTCACCCCCTCATCCTCATAGACTGTAAGCTCTTGTGTCATCCCCTCATCCTCATAGACTGTAAGCTCTTGTGTCACCCCCTCATCCTTATAGACTGTAGGCTCTTGTGTCACCCCCTCATCCTCATAGACTGTAAGCTCTTGTGTCACCTCCTCATCCTCATAGACTGTAAGCTCTTGTGTCACCCCCTCATCCTCATAGACTGTAAGCTCTTGTGTCACCCCTCATCCTCATAGACTGTAAGCTCTTGTGTCCCCCCTCATCCTCATAGACTGTAAGCTCTTGTGTCCTCCTCATCCTCATAGACTGTAAGCTCTTGTGTCACCCCTCATCCTCATGGACTGTAAGCTCTTGTGTCACCCCCTCATCCTCATAGTCTGTAAGCTCTTGTGTCTCTCCTCATCCTCATAGACTGTAAGCTCTTGTGTCACCCCCTTATCCTCATAGACTGTAAGCTCTTGTCTCTCCTCATCCTCATAGACTGTAAGCTCTTGTGTCACCCTCATCCTCATAGACTGTAAGCTCTTGTGTCCTCCCCTCATCCTCATAGACTGTAAGCTCTTGTGTCACTCCCTCATCCTCATAGACTGTAAGCTCTTGTGTCACCCCCTCATCCTCATAGACTGTAAGCTCTTGTGTCACCCCCTCATCCTCATAGACTGTAAGCTCTTGTGTCACCCCTCATCCTCATAGACTGTAAGCTCTTGTGTCACCCCCTCATCCTCATAGACTGTAAGCTCTTGTGTCCCCCTCATCCTCATAGACTGTAAGCTCTTGTGTCACCCCCTCATCCTCATAGACTGTAAGCTCTTGTGTCCCTCCTCATCCTCATAGACTGTAAGCTCTTGTGTCACCCCCTCATCCTCATAGACTGTAAGCTCTTGTGTCCCCCTCATCCTCATAGACTGTAAGCTCTTGTGTCACCCTCATCCTCATAGACTGTAAGCTCTTGTGTCACCCCTCATCCTCATAGACTGTAAGCTCTTGTGTCACCCCCTCATCCTTATAGACTGTAAGCTCTTGTGTCCCCCCTCATCCTCATAGACTGTAAGCTCTTGTGTCACCCCCTCATCCTCATAGACTGTAAGCTCTTGTGTCACCCCCCTCATCCTCATAGACTGTAAGCTCTTGTGTCACCCCCTCATCCTCATAGACTGTAAGCTCTTGTGTCACCCCCCTCATCCTCATAGACTGTAAGCTCTTGTGTCACCCCCTCATCCTCATAGACTGTAAGCTCTTGTGTCACCCCCTCATCCTCATAGACTGTAAGCTCTTGTGTCCTCCTCATCGTCATAGACTGTAAGCTCTTGTGTCCCCCCTCATCCTCATAGACTGTAAGCTCTTGTGTCCCCCTCATCCTCATAGACTGTAAGCTCTTGTGTCACCCTCATCCTCATAGACTGTAAGCTCTTGTGTCACCCCTCATCCTCATAGACTGTAAGCTCTTGTGTCACCCCCTCATCCTCATAGACTGTAAGCTCTTGTGTCCCCCTCATCCTCATAGACTGTAAGCTCTTGTGTCCCTCCTCATCCTCATAGACTGTAAGCTCTTGTGTCACCTCCTCATCCTCATAGACTGTAAGCTCTTGTGTCACCCCCTCATCCTCATAGACTGTAAGCTCTTGTGTCACCCCCTCATCCTCATAGACTGTAAGCTCTTGTGTCCTCCTCATCCTCATAGACTGTAAGCTCTTGTGTCCCCCCTCATCCTCATAGACTGTAAGCTCTTGTGTCCCCCTCATCCTCATAGACTGTAAGCTCTTGTGTCATCTCCTCATCCTCATAGACTGTAAGCTCTTGTGTCCTCCCTCATCCTCATAGACTGTAAGCTCTTGTGTCACCTCCTCATCCTCATAGACTGTAAGCTCTTGTGTCACCCCTCATCCTCATAGACTGTAAGCTCTTGTGTCACCTCCTCATCCTCATAGACTGTAAGCTCTTGTGTCCTCCCTCATCCTCATAGACTGTAAGCTCTTGTGTCACCTCCTCATCCTCATAGACTGTAAGCTCTTGTGTCCTCCTCATCCTCATAGACTGTAAGCTCTTGTGTCCCCCCTCATCCTCATAGACTGTAAGCTCTTGTGTCCTCCCCTCATCCTCATAGACTGTAAGCTCTTGTGTCACCCCCTCATCCTCATAGACTGTAAGCTCTTGTGTCACCCCCTCATCCTCATAGACTGTAAGCTCTTGTGTCCCCCTCATCCTCATAGACTGTAAGCTCTTGTGTCCTCCCCTCATCCTCATAGAATGTAAGCTCTTGTGTCACCTCCTCATCCTCATAGACTGTAAGTTCTTGTGTCACCCCCTCATCCTCATAGACTGTAAGCTCTTGTGTCCCCCTCATCCTCATAGACTGTAAGCTCTTGTGTCACCCCCTCATCCTCATAGACTGTAAGCTCTTGTGTCCTCCTCATCGTCATAGACTGTAAGCTCTTGTGTCCCCCCTCATCCTCATAGACTGTAAGCTCTTGTGTCCCCCTCATCCTCATAGACTGTAAGCTCTTGTGTCACCCTCATCCTCATAGACTGTAAGCTCTTGTGTCACCCCTCATCCTCATAGACTGTAAGCTCTTGTGTCACCCCCTCATCCTCATAGACTGTAAGCTCTTGTGTCCCCCTCATCCTCATAGACTGTAAGCTCTTGTGTCCCTCCTCATCCTCATAGACTGTAAGCTCTTGTGTCACCTCCTCATCCTCATAGACTGTAAGCTCTTGTGTCACCCCCTCATCCTCATAGACTGTAAGCTCTTGTGTCACCCCCTCATCCTCATAGACTGTAAGCTCTTGTGTCCTCCTCATCCTCATAGACTGTAAGCTCTTGTGTCCCCCCTCATCCTCATAGACTGTAAGCTCTTGTGTCCCCCTCATCCTCATAGACTGTAAGCTCTTGTGTCATCTCCTCATCCTCATAGACTGTAAGCTCTTGTGTCCTCCCTCATCCTCATAGACTGTAAGCTCTTGTGTCACCTCCTCATCCTCATAGACTGTAAGCTCTTGTGTCACCCCTCATCCTCATAGACTGTAAGCTCTTGTGTCACCTCCTCATCCTCATAGACTGTAAGCTCTTGTGTCCTCCCTCATCCTCATAGACTGTAAGCTCTTGTGTCACCTCCTCATCCTCATAGACTGTAAGCTCTTGTGTCCTCCTCATCCTCATAGACTGTAAGCTCTTGTGTCCCCCCTCATCCTCATAGACTGTAAGCTCTTGTGTCCTCCCCTCATCCTCATAGACTGTAAGCTCTTGTGTCACCCCCTCATCCTCATAGACTGTAAGCTCTTGTGTCACCCCCTCATCCTCATAGACTGTAAGCTCTTGTGTCCCCCTCATCCTCATAGACTGTAAGCTCTTGTGTCACCCCCTCATCCTCATAGACTGTAAGCTCTTGTGTCCTCCCCTCATCCTCATAGACTGTAAGCTCTTGTGAGCAGGGCCCTCACTTCTATTGTTCCATGTGACTGTTTGTCTTATTCTATGTGTATTTGTCCCCTATGATTTGTAAAGCTGCAGAATATGATGGTGTTAGAGTAGTTTAACTTGCTTGGTTAACTAATTTAGTTATCTGCTTCTTTACTTATGTTATCATGAACTTTGTACACACTAAGAATCTGGAATACAGAAATATAGTTTGTTTATGCACAACGGTTGCACAATAGTTGGCCTCTGACTTGGATGTTGGACGGATGCGGAGGACCACAAGGATATGTAGGGGTATAATCGGATTTTGATAAACAATGTTGTGAAATCTGTATAAATGTTAAATGGGAAACACATGTCTGTTTTTATCCTTTTTCCACATTTTTCTATATTTCATTAATCATGCTGTCATAAGTTACTTACGTAAATGATATAAAACACTCCTATTTTGAAAAGGTATAAAATAAACTGCGTGGGGATAATTTTTCAGATCTCCATGATACAGATATATCGTTGTCTGTGTCTATGTTATTTCGGCCGTTTTATTATTTTAATTAATTACTCTCTGCCTGATTGATATTGAACTCTTTATTACTTCAACATTTTGGAGGCCCCAGCGAGATCCTGAACCTTGATCTGAAGACTGGCCGGCAAGAGCAGCTCCCTGGTTGAGGAAATCGTATCCTAGGTGAGTGAGCCCTTGTCTCACTGCTTTCCTACGCTAAGGGCTGTTTTGGCTCAGTCCAGATTGCAAGCTCCAGGCATCATCGCAGGTAGATTGTGATTAATTTTTAATATAGAATTTTTTTGAGGGGTTATATATATATATCTTATTTTTAAGCTTTTGTAAAAGTTTCTAATAATTTTTTTCCTTTCTCCCTAATCTTTCCTACCTTTTTACCTCCCTTTCTCTATCCCTCCTACTTGGATTCCTGCCTCAAATGTCATATTGAATCATATTGTATTGATTTACTTGGTTTATTTTTGTTACTAACCATTTGCCTGTGCCTTTCTTAGATATGCGTATGTAAGCCAGTGTGTTTCTGTGTCTTCTGTCTGTGAGATTTGATTTCCTTGTCCTGTTTGTCCAAACACCCATGAGACTCCTTGCTTGTGGAATGCTTGTATGAGGGTTAAATAAACCATACCCTGTGTGAAGAGCGTTAGTGATCAGATCACGCTCTGCCTGACTGTCATAAAGGAGTCCGTTAGTATAATTAAAATATATTTGAAGTTGTAGGTATTTAAAACTTCAAATTAGTTCAGCCTTTAGTGAATAGTAAAAACACCCAGGCACATTGTGTGTGTGACTGCTTTTGTTGAGTTGTTTTTGTCTTGTGTACACTGCAAAGGGTTGATATCTATTAGCCCAGCGCAGCCTGAGTGAAGTGGCTAATCCTGGCAACAGGAGAGGTCCAATTGAGTCGGGATAGGACTTCTGTAGTTCCCGGTGATTGACCTGGTTCGCCAAGGGGCACCGAGTCAGGAGTCAGTCTGTCTCTCTATATGTTATTTCTGCTTTTAACACATCCTGCCTATAAGTAGTGGTAATTATCACCAGATTCTCCAGTATCTTGCTGCTAAAAATCTATCTTGCTGCTAAAATAGTGAGAGAAGGTAATGTTGCTGTGCACATATATGTTTTTTGAGAATTAGGGTAGAATTACCAGGGGTGTATAAGCATACTAATGTATGAAGAGTATATAGCTATTGTTATTGGATTACTTTTGTGGTTCTTTGTTTATACCTACTTGTGGTGCAGGATTTGTCAGCAAGCACGAGAACCTCCTCGTACTGAGATACAGCTAGTTTCCTATACAGAATTTACAAACGTCTAGTCTGACCAACTCAGGGGATTTGTGAATTCAGAGTGATTTTACATAGCGGGATATTACACTGTGCAATTAGCTACTGCACGGCTGACTGCTATGGGACTTATCTTTTCTAAATCCAGGAAAGGGGCAGGAAAGGTCATCCCCAAGATTACAATGAAGGATTTAGTTAAGGTAGAGCATGGGAAATGGGCAATCAAGAATGCCAAGACTATCCTTAAGAGAGCTGGTATGCCACCAGTTGGATGTCTTGATGCTAATAGGTGGAAGAGATTTCTAAAGGAGGAGAAGGACTGGATAGACAGGCATGGGTATCGCATGCAAGTTCAAGCATGGCTGACAACCTCAATGAGGCATGATCCCCTTTATAATACACAGGATGATGAGGAGGAATATAGGGTTAAGAATTTTTGCTCAGATGCACTAAGGTATGGGAGATATCATGTAGGTGTCCCAACTCCAAGAACCCCTATAGTGCCTGGACAAGCTAGTTCAGGCATATATCCAGATCTGTCACCCCTTATGGACTGGGGTCATCACAGTTCCAGTACTGAATATGGGGATATGACAGCTTTAGAAAGGGCAAACATGGGACCCCCAGCATATACGAGCACAGCAACATGGGCATGGAGGCATTCTAATCCATCTTCTCCTTCAAGTCCTTCCTTTCAGGGAGGTGAGCAAGGTTGGAGGTGTGGCTATTGCCAATACTGTAACTTTGAGCAGGCAAATAGATGTGAAAGATGCAAAACACCCAAGAGTGAGTTTGCAAGTGTCTGCTGGAGACTAAATAGTTTCCCTAGTAATTCTCCAGTTTCCCCTGTAGGAGTGTCAACTCCTTACACCCTTACACGTCCACGGTTATTAACAAAGATACTTAGGGATGGAGAGAGCTGGAGTGCTCATAGCATCAATGGTAGGGGAGAGAGAAGTAATGTAGTTGAAGAACCTAATAAGGATAAAATGAATTTGCGTTCAGCAACATGGGTTTGTAAATGTGGTACTGTGCATACTCATGAGACTAGTCCAGGATGTTCTACATGTGGTCAGCAGACACCTAGAGGAGTAGCAGCATTTCCTGTTATAACTCAGAGGACAACAGAGGGAGAATCAACTGACACAGTACAGCGAATAACCTGGTATAAGCCCTGGACCCAGGGGGAACAATTAATAATGGTTGACAAATTACCAGACCCATACAAAAATCCTAATGGGTTCTACAAAAATATGGAGAGGATTCGACTAACATATGATGCAGCATGGGTTGATTTGTATTCCCTCTGTAGTGCTGCAGCAGGATTTCCTTTTGTTGACAGGATAACTAGTGTACCTGTTACAGGGATTAATGGAATTGAGGAGGTTCCAGTTAATGGAAATGAAAGACTGAGCAAGTCAGGTGAAATGTTCATGAAGAGGCTTAAAATTGTGACCAAGGAGATATTTAGTCAATCTGGGATTGGATTGCCTGAAGCTTTCCAATTCTCTGATGAGTCTGTGGACAAGTATCATGCGAGGTTAGTTTCTATTTTTGTGGACCAAGACTTTAATGTGTCACAATCAGATGGCAGAGATGGGAGGATATTGAGAACGTGTTTCATAAATGGTTTAAGAGAAGAATTAAAGACAGAATTGCTGAGAATCCGCCCAGAATGTATGCATACTCCCTTGGAGCAATCGTTGGTTGTTCTTCGGAGTTTAGAGGAGCAAATTAACAAAAAGAAAAAGAAGCAGGCAGCCAAACAGACAACTGTACCTATACTGATTGCAGACTTAGCACAGGCAGTAGCAAGAAAGGAGAACCAACAAGGGGACAATGAAAAAATGGACAGGTTTAGGAAGAAGGGACTGTGTTTTGAGTGTGGAGGAAGAGGACATATGAAAAAGGATTGTCCTTCAAGAGGCAGGGGTAATCAAGGAGGTCGCTCTGATGACTCTCAACGTAAAAATTTTGGAAATCGTCCCTTTAGGGATTAGGAAATTGGCAGCCCCCAACTAGTGAAGTCCTCGGTAGTGATTGTGCCACCCCATTCTGGTCCTAATGCATCAGTTAAATTGACACTACCTGATGGCCACGATGTCAACTGTATGGTGGACACGGGGGCGAGCCGTACAATTATCACTTCTCATGATATCCCACGTGAGTATCTGGGGACTACACAGGTTGTAGGTACGGGGTTGGGGGGCAAGCCCTGCATGCTACGAGAAACAAAACCCTTAAAATTGCGATTATCAGACACCACCGAGCTTTGCATGCAGCTTTTGGTTTCTGAAGATTGCCCTGTGAATTTACTTGGTGCCGATGTTCTAAATGCAATAAATGCTGTTATCAGATTTGGGAAAAAAGGGATATCGGTAACAGGGCCCCTTACTGAGCCTATTCTTGCGGTACTAACTGCTATGTTTAACCCATTACAGGAGCAACGGTGGAAGGGAAATGAGCAGGACATGGAGGTAGCAGATATGCTTGCACAAGTTCCTCCTGAATTATGGGTAAAGAGTAAAACGGATGTAGGGCTGCTCAGAGTAACCCCGGTAAAAATTAAATTGAAGCCAGGAGCAGTACCTGTAAAGATGAAACAATACCCCCTGAGCAAGGAACAGACAGAGGCCATAGCAGTGCAAATTGAAGAGTACCTTAAGATTGGGGTCATAAGGGAGTGCCGATCCCCTTATAATACACCACTTTTTCCGGTAAGGAAAAAGACAGAACCAGGACAGCCCCCGGTATACAGGATGGTACATGATCTTAGAGAAATAAATAAACTCATGATCATAGATACTCCTATAGTGCCAAATCCCCACACCTTGTTGAATCAAATTCCTCCAGGGGCTGTATATTTTACTGTAATTGATCTGGCAAATGCTTTCTTTTCAGTCCCAGTAGATGAAGAAAGTCAGTTGTATCTGTCTTTTACTTTTTTTGCCAGGCAGCTCTGCTGGACTAGGTTGCCCCAAGGGGGAGCTACATCGCCTTCAGAGTTTTCTGAAGCAATGGCTAGGATACTCCTCTCTTGGCATCCAGAGGATGATAGCACTTGTTTGCTTCAGTATGTGGATGATTTACTCATTTGTACAAAGACTAAATCCATTTGTCTCAAGGAAACTTTGTCACTCCTTTTGTTTTTGCAATTGGAAGGATGCAGAGTTTCCAAAGACAAATTGCAGGTTGCCAGACTCAAGGTGGTGTTCCTGGGACATTGTATATCCCAGCAGACAAAACACATTACACCAGACCGTAAAGATGCAGTTGCTCGGCTTGCTGAACCCAGGACAGTCCGTGAATTGAGGACATTTTTGGGTTTAGTTAGCTATTGTAGAGAGTGGATTTCATCCGCCTCTTCCTTAATGCAACCACTGTTTGATGTTCTGGCATCCTGCAATAAAGGCCAGCAGTTCTCGCTTACTCTGGAGGCTAAAGAGGGGTTCAAAAATTTAAAGGAAGCCATAACCTCAGCTCCGGCTTTGGGAATTCCTAATTATGACTTAAATTTCAGTTTGTTTTGTCATGAAGTCAACGGACATGCAAAGGGGGTGTTAACCCAATTGCATGGAGGTAAACACCGTCCCCTTGGATATTATTCAGTACAGCTGGACACAGTGATCAGGGGTGCACCCTCTTGCATTCGCGCTGTGGCAGCATGTGCACTACTAACAGACAAAGTTGCTGATATGGTTCTAGACCACGCATTAACTATCTTTGTACCGCATGCAGTACAGGAATTGCTATCGCAAGCTCGAATAAGACATTTATCAATGGCAAGACTAACAAAGTATGAGGTGACACTTTTAACTCCACCTAACATTACTATTAAGAGATGTACTATCCTTAATCCAGCTACTCTGCTACCTGAATTGAATGAGGAAGAGCAGCCTGATATTGATGCAGATCATGATTGTTTTGAGTTAATGAAAACTGAAACAAAAGAGCTTGACAATGTAACTGAATTACCAATTCCAAATGCTGACTTTGAGTTTTTTGTTGATGGTTCCAGGTACTATCTTGATGGGAGACCATACACCGGATATGCTGTGACCACCTTGGAAGAAGTGGTAAAACAGGGTTCACTCCCTTCCGGGTGCTCGGCCCAGGAGGCAGAGTTGAAGGCACTCACTGAGGCATGTATAATGGCTGAGGGACAAACTGTAAACATATATACCGATTCACGTTACTGTTTTGGCATTGCGCATGATTACGGCCAGATATGGCGGAGTAGAGATTTTGTTGGGTCCTCAGGCAAACCCATCAAGAATGCTGAGGCGGTGGCTCAACTTTTCCGAGCATTAGCCTTACCTAAATTGGTTGCAATAATTAAGGTACAAGCTCATACCAAGGAACAATCTAAGGAAGCAGAAGGGAACCGCAGGGCCGATGCAGCAGCTAAACAGGCAGCTCTGCTTCCCCTCCCCTTATCAGCTCACACCGTGGCCCTAGTGCCACATAAGGGGGAGGTGGATATGGACCTTCTCAGACAATTTCAGGAACAATCTCCTAGACAGGAGAAAGAGGAGTGGAAGAAGAAAGGAGCTGAGAAGAACGAGGAAGGTATGTATGCAATTAGTACAAAATTATGCCTTCCTCGAGCACTCTACTCTATGATGTGTGCCACAGTACATGGACCTACCCATCAGTCTAAGGAAGCAATGGTAAGTTTGGTCAATCAAGGATGGATGGCCCCGGGATTCAACAACGCTGCTACTAGGTATGTTCAAGGTTGTATCATATGCGCATGCCATAACACTGGTAAGACAGTTAAAGTACCTTTGAGGTGCAGCCCAAAGCCATTCTACCCGTTTCAGAGACTACAGATAGATTTCATTCAGCTTCCACGAGTGGGCACATATGAGTATGTTCTGGTGTGTGTTGATCTCTTCTCGGGATGGCCAGAAGCTTGGCCCACAGCAAAAGCAAATGCAAAGACAGTGGCAAAAAAAATCTTGGCAGAAGTGGTGTGTCGATATGGGGTGCCTGAAGTTATTGAGAGTGATAGAGGGACCCATTTCACCTCTGAAATCTTACAGGAAATATTACAATCTCTGGGAATTGAGCAAGCTTTCCATACCCCTTACCATCCCCAGAGCAGTGGGAAGGTGGAAAGATTAAATGGTACATTGAAGTTAAAAATCCAGAAAGCCATGGCTGAAACGGGTAAACCTTGGACAGAATGTTTGCCATTAGCTTTACATACGGTCAGGACAACGCCAACTAGAAAAGCCCAATTAAGTCCCTATGAGATCTTATTTGGGGCTGCTCCAAGGACAGGTTTTTATTTTCCTCAACAGCTCCAGGCATTACATTCAGACATGACACAATATGTAAGTGCAGTACATAAGAATTTGCAACAAATTCACAATCGTGTTTTTAGTTCCATTCCAGATCCTTCCTCCATTGAAGGCACCCATCCACTGAAGCCCGGAGACTGGGTTACGGTTAAAAGACACGTGAGAAAGGCATTGGATCCACGTTTTGATGGTCCATTCCAAGTCCAGTTGACTACTCCCACATCAGTAAAACTGGAGGGGAAACCAACCTGGATTCACGCTTCCCATTGCAAAAAGTTGCTTAAATCATGAAATTAGGGAAGTATATCGTGTCTTATTTTCTTTATTTCCAAATTATTGTTTTAACTAAGGGAGAGATAAGTATGACGGAAAATAAGTTCATCAAGTATCATAAAATTGTGGCTGAAATGAGAAATCTCTCAGATTGCTGGATTTGCAGTCACTCACCTGTTTCTGCTAATTCTATGCCATATGCCGCCAACCCTTTACCGATAGAAGAGTTGTTACAAGTCCCCTGTCATGACTTGTTCCCCTTACGGTTAGATTCTCCACAACGGGATACCGCTATATCCTTACCTGTAATCGGGTGGGTAAAACAACCCTGGTGGCAAGTTAATATATCATCTAGAATTGGTACTTGGTACAAGTATGACCATAGGGAAGATGGGTGGAAAGGGAGGCCACAGGCATCCATAGAGGTTGGAGAAGTCCCTAACAGAAATCTCAAAATAAGTTTTGCTGGTGAAGAAAGGGATTATGCTAATGCTCAGAAGTACTATTTGACTAGAGTATTACATGATTTGCACTGGAATTACACCACACTTTTTCCCTCAGGTGACAAGGCTGAGTGTTTTAAATCAGGTGCCTTCTTTAGACCAAATTATCTAGGAGAAAATATTGATGAAGAAGTGGAAGGCATTAAGGGGGATGGAGCAGATGACATGAGTATTGATCCTAGGAAACGGGTACCTAGTCATCCAAAATGTGGCCCTCTTATGTTTTATCAAATTGTTACAAGTGATGACAACCCCGAACCGTGGTGTCTGTATGATGAAACTGTCATGTTAATCTCTATAGTAGATGCTTTGGTTCGAAGGTGGCAGTTTAAGTTACCCAATGATGTATATATAGTCTGTGAAAATCAGGCATTTAAATGGCTACCCCAGGGAGCAGGGGGGACTTGTACTCTAGCTAGGCTGGAGCCAGCTACTTGGGTTTGGGATTCTAAGGATATTCCCTTTGAACATTTACCAGCACATATGTTGTCAAAAAGGGAGACACCCCATTTTCCCAAAATGCCTGAAACACCACAATTCAACCATCCTACTAAGTTAATACATGCAAAACCTACTTGGGCTGAGAGAGTTGGTATGTATGCCCCAGTAATTAACAGTTACTTCTTATCAGAAGGAATTCTCAGAAATGCCAAGGAAATTGAGGATTTGGGGGAGCTGTTTGATAACATCACAGATTATCTTTTTGATGCAGTGGCTGTAACATCTATATATTTGAAACAGTTAATTATTGTTACTAATCAGCATGCAGTAGTATTGGATTATCTTACCGCAGCCCAGGGTGGTTTGTGTCAGATAGTAGGTTCGGCATGTTGTCATTTTATTGATCCCAATGGCACCTTTCAGATCACTCATGATTTGAATCGAGCAAACCAACTTAAAGAGGGGTTTAGGGGTACTCATCTAGCGCCACCCGAATTCACCTGGCCAGATTGGCTATCATGGCTTAACCCATTCAATTGGTTTAAAGGAATTGGAGGGTGGATATCGGGAATTTTCCATATGTTGATACAAGGTTGTTTCCTAATACTGATAATTTTTATTCTAGTGAAGATTTTCCTTTTAATATTGAAAAAGATCCTAAAGTCCAATTGTTTTGCAGGACAATCGAAATCAGCTAATTTGACTATCATCAAAGACTCCACATCCCCAGTAATGATGATGACCATACCTGCTCCACTCCCTCAAGTAGAGATACAGACTTCAGATATGGATGCATCAACCACAACAGCTCCAAGCCCAGCTTCACAGTTTAAGTGCACCTATTGTGGAAAACAAGCCGTGGAGAATCTCGCCAATTGCATTTATTGTGGAGTAGTGTTATAATGCTACTCCTATACATTCTTATTAATGGACTTATCTAGTGGAAACATTATGAAACATATTTCCTCTTCTTTTACTAGTTTATGTGAACTAAGAAAAGTTGAGATAGGGGAAGCAGTGGGGTTTTCTGGATGGATGCTGGACGTCCCATAAATTGTGAGGACTAGTGCTCTCACACATTGTGTAGGAAGGATGACCTTATGCACTGTTTCCCATGGAAATTGAGGCTAGGTAGAGAGGGATAGTTCATGTATCTAGTAAAGAATTGATAAAAAGGAGGGAATGTTAGAGTAGTTTAACTTGCTTGGTTAACTAATTTAGTTATCTGCTTCTTTACTTATGTTATCATGAACTTTGTACACACTAAGAATCTGGAATACAGAAATATAGTTTGTTTATGCACAACGGTTGCACAATAGTTGGCCTCTGACTTGGATGTTGGACGGATGCGGAGGACCACAAGGATATGTAGGGGTATAATCGGATTTTGATAAACAATGTTGTGAAATCTGTATAAATGTTAAATGGGAAACACATGTCTGTTTTTATCCTTTTTCCACATTTTTCTATATTTCATTAATCATGCTGTCATAAGTTACTTACGTAAATGATATAAAACACTCCTATTTTGAAAAGGTATAAAATAAACTGCGTGGGGATAATTTTTCAGATCTCCATGATACAGATATATCGTTGTCTGTGTCTATGTTATTTCGGCCGTTTTATTATTTTAATTAATTACTCTCTGCCTGATTGATATTGAACTCTTTATTACTTCAACAATGGCGATATATAAATAAAGATTTTTATTATTATTGATGCATTATTTTTTGTAACGCTTTATCAATGGCAGATTTACCAAGATTCAACTTAGTTATTCACTATGTCTGATCGCAAGCCTATTAATGGTGATAATCATGTAGAGCGGGGCCAATCTGGTTATAATTTACCACTGGTGGCAGTCCCATAGTTCCCACGGTGGAGAGGTTGGGGGGTAATTGGAAACATTTGGTGCAGGACATATAATACTACATAACAGGAGACTAGTAACAGTACAGCAGCTAATAGATAGCAGGATCTGAGTATATAAGTGGCCTTGGCACAGAAGCGGAGGAGCTGACATTCTAGGAGACGTTGGCCACCTGTATGTCAGTGGTAGCAGACGGCCGATCATTCACTGGTAATGATTACAGAGTTCAGATTAATGATGTGCGTCAGTCAGGAACTGGGAAAGCTCAGCGCTTATGGAACAACCAACTGAATGCAAAAAGGCAGCAGACAATGGCACCATTGTCCTGCCCGGGGCTCCCAGCCAAGGTTATTGGGGATGAATGCAGCTTACATGAGCCGTGGCTCACACACAATACCGAGGACTTTCTCTATTTTTGGGGGTGGGGATATTGCAAGGAGCTTGGAAAGAGGACAAGAGGAGCAATTAGCATATGCCAGTGTGCAGGCCAGCCTCTTAGACGTGTGATTGAGACATGGTGAGCTTGCCAAGCACAAGACCCTGGTGGAGCGCTCACAGCAACCCCCAACCTCCGCTTTCACTTCCAGATGGATGAGTTTCTATAGTAGAGTCACTGGCTGACCACAAGCAGCCCTCTGCCAGTGAGCCAATGCCAGGCAGCTGCCCGCTGTGCTGCAGAGCCGAGGGGACGCGCATTGTCCACTCCTCTGTCCTGTGCGCCGACTTCTTCTCATGCTTCTCATACCCCCAATGGGTACGAATACAATGAATTGTCCTGATAATTCATAACAAAAGGATTTAGTGACAGCTTCATGTACAGTTAAGAAAAAACTGTCCGTAAATAATAATTATGTTATGATTTATCCTCACAATTCCTTAATCCCCATCATGAATGCATTGTCTATCATTCCCTACTGCTAAAACTTAATCCCCCTTCTCAAGACAATAAGGATTGTTGTAAATTTAACAACCATTGATAAATCTTACAAGCGGCCCAGTTAGTGGCACCATTACTGTATCGGCAGCCGGATGTAAGGTTACCAGCCCGGGTGACCTCTGCTGATACATGGCAGCTCTTAGCCCCATCGTGGGTGCCGGCACATGGGCTGCTCTGTACTGGGGGATCTTCTATGTGTGAACTGTGGTGACCCTAATATTTTTAAATCTTAATTCTTACAAACCCAAGATAAACGCACTGCCGCTACCTGATCTGTGTGGAGCTCTCAGTCCTTCATCCAGAGAAGGAAGTGTTGTGGGTACTTAATATTGATACATTGTTACAAGACTAGAGTCTCATAAATGACACTGGCCCTGACTAGATAGGGAGCCATAGGAGCGATGTGGCTGCGGCTTGGGACAAAGTTTATGATATATAGTGATATACATGACCTGGGGAGTACAAGCTATTACTCTCTGTTATCAGCCATTTCATCCTGTGGAGAAGAGACTGTACGGGAGGGATGGAATCTATTACTCTCTGTTATCAGCCATTACACCCTGGGGAGAGGAGACTGCACAGGGGGGATACAATCTATTACTCTCTGTTATCAGCCATTACATCCCGGGGGGAGGAGACTGTACAGGGGGGGATACAATCTATTACTCTCTGTTATCAGCCATTACATCCCGGGGAGAGGAGACTATTACTCTCTGTTATCAGCCATTACATACAAGGGAGAGGAGACTGTACAGGGGGGATACAATCTATTACTCTCTGTTATCAGCCATTACATCCCACGGAGAGGAGACTGTACAGGGGGAATACACTATTACTCTCTGTTATCAGCCATTTCATCCCAGGGAGAGGTGGCGTGTATTTTAGTGCCTCCCTTCCCCCTTGATGACCATGTAATGTCCTGGGCTGTGACCCTCCTCTTCTCTGTGACTGATCTCTCTCATTTGTTATATGAACTCTTCATTTTTGCTTTATTGAAATAATGAAAATTGTCTCATATTTATGATTTATATTCTCGTTTCTATTGATGCTCCTGGACACCCTCTCCCCTCCTCCTCACTGTTCTTGCCAAAAAACGTAGAATTATTAGAATAAACTTTGAGTTGTGTGCTGTGTGTTTTCCCACGGATGCTGATGGCTGTCCTCCAGTGGAGGTGGAGGGCCCCGAGGAAATCTCCCAGCGGTCTTACAGGGGCGGGGGGCGACTCCTCACATCTGCCTCCTCTGTTTTCTCTCGCATTATTGGATTTTCTAGCATATTAACCATCCACTCAGCCCAGCCCTGGATTATACCGCCCTGTACAGCTCAGAGCTCTGGGTGACAGCACTGTACCCACAATGTGAAGCAGCATATTAGGCACCACCAGGCCTATAGGGACACATATGGGCTCTCTTCCCAATATTTTAAGACCATGATTGGGTTCATGATTGTTGTCCCACCACAGCAGCTTACGGAGCTCAGGCCATGATGGGGCCATGTGATAACCACTACGGATGACTCAGAACATGCCTTGCTATTGCTCTCTGTTATCAATCACTATGGCTGGCAGCTTAATGTATCAGCAGATCTGGAGTGAATCCAGCTTTGACCCTTTGGTGTCACAGATCTCTCCACAATATAATGTGTCCCCAATCGGCTGCCTCTCAATGTGACATTGGTCCTCTATAGAAGCAGAGCCCTTGTGCAGCAATTCTATGCTTTGGTCAACAGAGGGGGCTACTGAGCATGGGAGCACAGCCCTGTGCCATCTAGGACCCCCTCTGTGATAACACCTGTGTATATGGAGGCTGCAGTGTGTCAGTGCCCTCCTATGGGTATAGTCGGATGCTGTCCCTTTTGTGCACAATATACTCTCCCATCTCTCTACATGTGTGATTACTGCACAATATATATACAGCGTATACAGCCGGGGCCCTGGATGATTGTTCCCAGCCCCGACACTGAAACATGTGGGATTGTTTTCCCTGCGCTAGATGCAGTGGTCCCATGACCTCGCACCACATGGAGGTGTTACACTGTGCTGGGGGCTGTAGGGGGGTCTTCTCTATTGGTGGGAATGCAGCTGTAGTTAGAAATTAGAAGAAGCCCGAGAGCAACGTGGAATGAAGATTAATCCTGCAGGAATACCAGGAAGCTGCCGGCATTTTCCGGTGTTGGCTGCACAAGCAAACCTTGTGACCTCATGTCCTCCAGATCCCCCATCTCTGAAGAGATGACCGCCATGACCCCCATGCTTCTTCTCATACTGCACTTCCAGAGTCGTTGCAATCCACCCTGGGTTATGTCCAGGGACGAAACAGAGAGAGGTCTGGGACAGATTCAATGACAGTGATCCCTGCTAATCCTCCTGCATTCATTCACAAAGGATTTGTGGGAAGTTACAGGGCAATGAATTTATCCATTAAATCAACCAATTTCTGGAAATTGTTCTTTAAATGCCTCTTTAAACATAGTCTAAGTGGTTACCAGCCCCAGGGTCAATGAAAGCTCACCCATCTAACAGGACTGCGGAAGCCAAACTAACAACTCTATAATTTCCTTAAAAGGCATCTACCACCAGCATGAAGGACTGTGTCATCTGATGAACCTGAGGGGCTCCAGTAACACCTATGGAGCCTAGAGCCCCTCAGGCTCATTTGCATACAGTGCTTCATCCTGGTGGTAATGCCCTTTAACTTTGACTCCAGATCCACCAAAATGGTCACCAAGTTCACGACTCCAACTCCATAGTTCAGTTTTCCTGGTCCCTCTAGCAGAGCTGAGATAAATGCGGACATTCCTTCCCATTGTTGTATTCCTCTGATCTGTAGCGGAGGAGCTTCACATAATGAAGTGCAGCCACATTCATCTGCACTAAAAGCCTAGAAGAGGGTGCACAACCTGCACTGACAGGCCCCATGCATCCCTGCACCCTTCTGACTCCTATAACTGATGGCATATCATGGGGGCAGGAGGCCATGTAGTGGTCAGTACAGCTGAGAAGTTCACACTGCTCCCGGCTCCTCTCCCGTATTATTGTTTGCTCTGTGGGGTCTTCACAATTTGTCTGCAACGGGAGTCTCCATTAATGTTAGTCTGCTATGGGTTCTCCAGTATTATTGCTGTCTACTCTGGGGGTCTCTCCATTACTATCGTTGATTGCTCTGGGTTTGCCAGTACTATTATTATCTGCTCTGGGGTCTCCAGTATTATTACTGTCTACTCGAGTCTGGCTGCTGCATTAAGAATAGATTGGGGGTCTCCAGTATTATTTTCTACTCTGGGGGTCTCTCCAATCGTTGATTGCTCTGGGTTTGCCAGTACTATTATCTGACGTGGGGTCTCCCATATTATTATTGTCTACTCTGGGGGTCTCCAGTATTATTTTCTACTCTGGGGGTCTCTCCATTACTATCGTTGATTGCTCTGGGTTTGCCAGTACTATTATCTGATGTGGGATCTCCAGTATTATTATTGTCTACTCTGGGGGTCTCCAGTATTATTTTCTACTCTGGGGGTCTCTCCATTACTATCGTTGATTGCTCTTTGGGGTCGCCAGTACTATTCTCTGCTCTATGGGTCTCTTCATTATTATCATTGACTGCTCTGGGGTCTCCAGTATTATTATTGTCTACTCTATATTAATAATAATAATAATCTTTATATAGCGCCCTCAAATTCAGTAGCGCTTTACAAATCTTAGGGGGCATATACAACTATAATAATACATTACAGAGTACAAACTGTCATATGGAACAATAGGAGGGAGAGCCCTGATCACAAGAGCTTACAGTCTATGAGGATGAGGGGGTGACAGGTATAAGAGCTTGTATAATGGTCCAGCCAATCTTTATAAGGGAACCATATGAAATAATTTAATTAAAAAAAATTCTGCTTCTTGAACCAGTCATCATACGCATCTTATTTACAAAGTTCAAGGTGAAAGTGACCACAGGAAGCCTGGAGCTTGGTATATATGTGTATAGGTGTTTGCTGGATAACAGATGGGAGGACGACATAGGATGGATTAGTAAAGGGATAGTTGCATTTCATGCAGCTAGAGTGTGATTGGCTTGTCTAAAGAGATGGGTTTGAAGAGCAGATTTGAAGCTTTGTAGGGTGGGTATTGGTCTTAGCGCCCCAGGAAGGGCATTCCAGAGAATTGCTGCAACTGGGGAGAAGTCCTGGAGACGTGCGAGAGGTTTGAATTAAGGGAGAGATTAATCTAATATCACTGTCAGATGGAACAGCTTGGGAAGGGCGATAGAAGAGAGATAGGGAGGTGCAGCATTGTGCAGAGCTTTGTGGATGAGGGTTATTATGGAAGGAGACGGGCAGCCAGTGCAGTGATTGGCACAGACTGGAGGAATCCGTGTAGCGTTTGGTGTGAAAGACGAGTCTGGCTGCTGCATGGAGAATAGATTGTAGAGAAGAGAGTTTAGTGAGTGGAAGATGATTAGGACGGAGTTACAGGAGTCTAGACCAGAGGGAATCACAGCGACAATTAGTGTTTTAGAAGTTTCACTTGTCAGAAATGGTCGGATTCTGGAAATGTTTCTGAGATGCGGCCAGAGATGGAATATATACAGTAGGAAGGAGAGGTCAGAGTCCAGCACAACCCCAAGACAGCAGCCCCGGGGATATAGTGATCCCACAGACCTAGATGGAGAGGTCAGAGTCCAGCACAACCCCAAGACAGCGGCCCCAGGGCTATAGAGATCCCACAGACCGAGATGGAGAGGTCAGAGTCCAGCACAACCCCAAGACAGCAGCCCCGGGGCTATAGAGATCCCACAGACCTAGATGGAGAGGTCAGAGTCCAGCACAACCCCAAGACAGCGGCCCCGGGGCTATAGAGATCCCACAGACCTAGATGGAGAGGTCAGAGTCCAGCACAACCCCAAGACAGCGGCCCCGGGGCTATAGAGATCCCACAGACCTAGATGGAGAGGTCAGAGTCCAGCACAACCCCAAGACAGCGGCCCCGGGGCTATAGAGATCCCACAGACCGAGATGGAGAGGTCAGGGATGGGTAGGTTAGTAGATGGTGGAAAGACGGTGCAGACTGTAAGTTTTCTGTGAGTTTATGAGTATCTATTGCACGTGGGTTCTGGTATGAGCGATGGGTGGAAGGATTCAGGGAAGGTGAAGAATTATTAAAAGTAAAAGAAAGGAGATTATGGTCTGAAAGTGGAAAGGAGGAATTGGTAAAATCAGATATTGAAGAAAGTCGGGAGAAGAGCAAGTCCAGAATGTTTCCCTCATTATGATTGGGGAATCGCAGAATTGTGAAAGACCTAGAGAAGTAGTCAGTGCTAATAGTTGAGAGGCAGGAGGGGAAATGTTGAGGTCTCTCATGATGATGGTTGGAATGTCACAGGAGGGGTCTCTGGGGGTCTCTCCATTATTATGGTTGACTGCTCTGGGGTCTCCGCTCTGAATGCAGTGTAATCTCTGGGGTGGCATTTTGTGCTGCTCAGTGTAATGCTGGACATTACAAGTCACTACTCAGGAAATGGATGGCACTGACTTGTCTCTGGTGACGACACATGGCGGAGGATTTCTGGTTTCCTTATACAATATAGAAACTATAGAAGAGAAGTCACCACAGCGGCGCTCACTAGTGGCTTCCCAGAAGCCGGGTGCGTGCGCTCGCCGGGGCCGATAATCGCACGTTTCACTTTCAGTTACTGTCATGAGCACGAGGCAGGGAAAGGTCACAATCCACATCACTCACTTCTGGATTTCTTCCTCTTTCAAAGAAACTGCTTTTATTTTATTAAACATTAAATCAGGAAACAGATCAGATCAGGCCCCGCCCCCCCCCTCCCCCCCAACGATCATCTGGTAAGAGGTGACAATGAGCGGCACTTATTGGCAGTACACAGCCAGCATAGGTTACTGACCGCGGTAGCTAGGAATGGCCACTACACCGTGTAAGGGGCTGCTCACTTATGATCATCACGGCTCGGTGTGCTGTATTATTTCCTGTGATCGATGAGTACAAATGTGATAAATGGGTGACACATATAGGCCACGAAAACGTATCCTTCTGTTTACACTTGTCTTAGATCGCAAACTGTGTCAAATCTTAATGTGTGAACTAGACCCATGTGTACATCTGTACAAACATCATCCTGATAAACCAGGAACACTTACACATAGATCCAGGCACCGGGACTGAGGCATCTTCTTATATTTGTTATCTGTGGCCTCCATCCTCCAAAAGTCTACTTTTAAAATTATGCTAATGAATCTGAAGGGCCCGGGGCGTTACCAGAGTCTCTCCATACTGGAGCTTTACAGGCTGTTACACTGTCTCCCCTTCCCTCAGCACTCCTTCCCTCCCTCTGTCCGATGTAATCTCACACAATGGTAGAGGTAGAGCTCCTGCACAACGTAACAGCCTGTGAATCTGCAGCATGAAGGGTCTCTAGTAACACCCCCCAAGAGTCCCTCAGGCTCATTAGCATAATGTTGAATTTAGATAGAATAAGACCACGGATAACAAATATAAGAAGATTCCCACAGTGCCTGGATCTATGAGTAAGTTTCCTTATCAGGATGGATTGGTTGATGGAAGATTTCATTTAATTCTGCAATTTTTTTTTTTACTTTTAGAACAAAACAAAATTTCTAACTGCAAATTATTTGTCATGAGAAGACTGGCAGCATGGAAGATAATGTATAACTCAGTAATAATGATCTCTGCAGGCCAACATGGCGGCCAGGGCTACTGCCCGGTGACATATGGCATCTGGTAAGGTGAGCAGAGACAGGAGGCTTCGGCACAAACACTTTACACCCCCAGAGGAGAAGATCAAATTCTTATCCCGCAGGGCTGAGGGCAGTGGTGACAAGTATCATCTTCTGACCCGTGCCAGAAGGATGCGGGAGATTACCATGAAGAGGGCAGCAGGTCGCCTGCAACATGAGATATTATACAGAAAAAACCTAAAGAATAACCTCTCTCTGATCTGCGCGTCCCACATGCAGGCCATGACACTAAGGGGCACATTTACTTACCCGATCCGACAACAATGCTCTCTGCCGCGATTCACGAAGATCGTGCGCCCGATATCCTGCGTCGCTTCCCCGATCAGGTCCGCCGGAGTTCACCACATGTAAGCGCATGGCTTGCGGCGCAATTTTTAAGTTAAATGACGCGCTCTTTCTGAATCCGTCAAATCGCCTGACGGCCCGGCCCCCGATTTCTGTCTCCTGAAAGACGGCACCGATGCGCCAAAATCCGACTGCATGCGACAATCTCCTTCTAAATCCCTGTCCCAGCTCTGCATTCCCCGAAAACGCCAGGAAACCCAACAGAAATGAGTCCGCTGGACCCTTAGTAAATAAGCCCCTATGTGTCTTGTATATAGGAGCTGCAGTCATGTGACTGGGGCGGCTCACAAGGTTCATAGGAAAATGAGTGACATCATCATTCATATGGGTGGAGCTTCAGTCTGATCCCTATAAGATGGCCTTGTGTTCCTGACCTCATGCTACCCCTCTTCTCTCTTTACATTCTTCCTTCCTCTAACCCTTAGGCCACCAGTGTGACCCACCACCATGTCCCAGTGCCCTGGGTGTTGTCCTGTGGTCGGCCACTGGTATATAAATAGCAGCGTCGATGTTAAACGCCGCTCATGTCTTGTACTTCTGGTGGTTTTACAGATCTCCAGATAAAGTACAGGTCAGCGTGGTGAAGATCCGTCACAGTGTAACAGCTCTGCACTTCCCCAGTCTCAGACGTTGCTACAGGAAAACATCTTATTTTGTTTGCAAATATCCTCTATGATCTGTACAGCGCTGCTGATATGTTGGCGCTATAGAAATGAAGATTACTATTATTTCAGGGTGTTTCAGAGAAGGATGTTGTGGTCACTAGAGGACAAAGCTTCTAATGACAGGAGGATAGGAAGGGTATTTGTCTGCTGGGAATATGCTGTAATACAGGAGGTGATAGCAGACCCATCTCACACCCACCTGTGAATAAAGTGTCTGTATCCTCAGCACTGGCTGCACAGGCGGCTTCATGGTGTGTTG
Source organism: Engystomops pustulosus (assembly GCF_040894005.1). NCBI lineage: Eukaryota > Metazoa > Chordata > Amphibia > Anura > Leptodactylidae > Engystomops > Engystomops pustulosus. The sequence goes on from NC_092419.1 coordinate 113,908,704, forward strand.
TCACCTCTAGGTGTTTGGGGAGGGGGCAGCCTGTCCTCTTATTACCTCTATGAGAAGGGACAAAGGACTTCATCTTACATTATTAGGAAGTGGAGGTGTTTGCTCCAGCTGCTCTTGGTTTCTATTGCCCTGGAGCTGGGGTGGGGGTGTTGATGAGGTCAGTAGGGGGTCTTTCCCCACCATGATCTACAGTAACATTTGTTATTTCCCATTTCTAGAGTAAGGGAGTTTTCATGGATTTGAAGAACCTGGTTGAACTAAACTATAATTGTTGACGAATGGATAGGCTTCACAGGGGTACAGCTGCTCCCCCTATATCACCCGGGTACATGCTGGAGGGGTCTATCCTCTATCAGAGGTCGTACATCCCGGGGAGGATGATCTGTAACGGTGCTGCTCCCCTATATCACCCGGGTACATGTTGGAGGGGTCTATCCTCTATCAGAGGTCGTACATCCCGGGGAGGATGATCTGTAACGGTGCTGCTCCCCTATATCACCCGGGTACATGCTGGAGGGGTCTATCCTCTATCAGAGGTCGTACATCCCGGGAAGGATGATTTGTACCGGTGCTGCTCCCCTATATCACCCGGGTACATGCTGGAGGGGTCTATCCTCTATCAGAGGTCGTACATCCCGGGAAGGATGATTTGTACCGGTGCTGCTCCCCTATATCACCCGGGTACATGTTGGAGGGGTCTATCCTCTATCAGAGGTTGTACATCCCGGAGAAGGATGATCTGTACCAGTGCTGCTCCCCCTATATCACCCGGGTACATGCTGTAGGGGTGTATCCTCTATCAGAGGTCGTACATCCCGGGGTGGATGATCTGTAACGGTGCTGATCCCCTATATCACCCGGGTACATGCTGGAGGGGTCTATCCTCTATCAGAGGTCGTACATCCCGGGAAGGATGATTTGTACCGGTGCTGCTCCCCTATATCACCCGGGTACATGCTGTAGGGGTCTATCCTCTATCAGAGGTTGTACATCCCGGAGAAGGATGATCTGTACCAGTGCTGCTCCCCCTATATCACCCGGGTACATGCTGGAGGGGTCTATCCTCTATCAGAGGTCGTACATCCCGGGGAGGATGATCTGTACCGGTGCTGCTCTCCTATATCACCCGGGTACATGCTGGAGGGGTCTATCCTCTATCAGAGGTCGTACATCCCGGGGAGGATGATCTGTACTGGTGCTGCTCCCCTATATCACCCGGGTACATGCTGGAGGGGTCTATCCTCTATCAGAGGTCGTACATCCCGGGGAGGATGATCTGTACCGGTGCTGCTCCCCTATATCACCCGGGTACATGCTGGAGGGGTCTATCCTCTATCAGAGGTCGTACATCTTGGGGAGGATGATTTGTACCGGTGCTGCTCCCCTATATCACCCAGATACATTTTGGAGGGGTCTATCCTCTATCAGAGGTCATACATCCCGGGGAGGATGATCTGTACGGGTGCTGCTCTCCTATATCACCCGGGTACATGCTGGAGGGGTCTATCCTCTATCAGAGGTCGTACATCCCGGGGAGGATGATCTGTAACAGTGCTGCTCTCCTATATCACCCGTGTACATGTTGGAGGGGACTATCCTCTATCAGAGGTCGTACATCCCGGGAAGGATGATTTGTACCGGTGCTGCTCCCCTATATCACCCGGGTACATGCTGGAGGGGTCTATCCTCTATCAGAGGTCGTACATCCCGGGGAGGATGATCTGTACCGGTGCTGCTCTCCTATATCACCAAGATACATTTTGGAGGGGTCTATCCTCTATCAGAGGTCGTACATCCCAGGGAGGATGATCTCTACCGGTGCTGCTCTCCTATATCACCCAGATACATTTTGGAGGGGTCTATCCTCTATCAGAGGTCGTACATCCCGGGGAGGATGATCTGTACGGGTGCTGATCCCCTATATCACCCGGGTACATGCTGGAGGGGTCTATCCTCTATCAGAGGTCGTACATCCCGGGGAGGATGATCTCTACCGGTGCTGCTCCCCTATATCACCCTGGTACATGCTGGAGGGGTCTATCCTCTATCAGAGGTCATATATCCCGGGGAGGATGATCTGTACGGGTGCTGCTCTCCTATATCACCCGGGTACATGTTGGAGGGGTCTATCCTCTATCAGAGGTCGTACATCCTGGGGAGGATGATCTGTACCGCTGCTGCTCCCCTATATCACCCGGGTACATGCTGGAGGGGTCTATCCTCTATCAGAGGTCGTACATCCCGGGGAGGATGATCTCTACCGGTGCTGCTCCCCCTGATATCACCCGGGTACATGCTGGAGGGGTCTATCCTCTATCAGAGGTCGTACATCCCGGGGAGGATGATCTGTACGGGTGCTGCTCCCCTATATCACCCGGGTACATGCTGGAGGGGTCTATCCTCTATCAGAGGTCGTACATCCCGGGGAGGATGATCTCTACCGGTGCTGCTCCCCCTGATATCACCCGGGTACATGCTGGAGGGGTCTATCCTCTATCAGAGGTCGTACATCCCGGGGAGGATGATCTGTACCGGTGCTGCTCCCCTATATCACCCGGGTACATGTTGGAGGGGTCTATCCTCTATCAGAGGTCGTACATCCCGGGGAGGATGATCTCTACCGGTGCTGCTCCCCCTGATATCACCCGGGTACATGCTGGAGGGGTCTATCCTCTATCAGAGGTCGTACATCCCGGGGAGGATGATCTGTACCGGTGCTGCTCCCCTATATCACCCTGGTACATGTTGGAGGGGTCTATCCTCTATCAGATGTCGTACATCCCGGGGAGGATGATCTCTACCGGTGCTGCTCCCCCTGATATCACCCGGGTACATGCTGGAGGGGTCTATCCTCTATCAGAGGTCGTACATCCCGGGGAGGATGATCTGTACCGGTGCTGCTCCCCTATATCACCCGGGTACATGCTGGAGGGGTCTATCCTCTATCAGAGGTCGTACATCCCGGGGAGGATGATCTGTACCGGTGCTGCTCCCCTATATCACCCGGCTACATGCTGGAGGGGTCTATCCTCTATCAGAGGTCGTACATCCTAGGAAGGATGATCTGTACCGGTGCTGCTCTCCCTGATATCACCCGGGTACATGCTGGAGGGGTCTATCCTCTATCAGAGGTCGTACATCCCGGGGAGGATGATCTGTACCGGTGATGCTCTCCTATATCACCCGGGTACATGCTGGAGGGGTCTATCCTCTATCAGAGGTCGTACATCCCGGGGAGGATGATCTGTACCGGTGCTGCTCCCCTATATCACCCAAGTACATGCTGGAGGGATCTATCCTCTATCAGAGGTCATATATCCCGGGGAGGATGATCTGTACGGGTGCTGCTCTCCTATATCACCCGGGTACATGCTGGAGGGGTCTATCCTCTATCAGAGGTCGTACATCCCGGGGAGGATGATCTGTACCGGTGCTGCTCCCCTATATCACCCAAGTACATGCTGGAGGGGTCTATCCTCTATCAGAGGTCATATGTCCCGGGGAGGATGATCTGTACCGGTGCTGCTCTCCTATATCACCCGGGTACATGCTGGAGGGGTCTATCCTCTATCAGAGGTCGTACATCCCGGGAAGGATGATTTGTACCGGTGCTGCTCCCCTATATCACCCGGGTACATGCTGTAGGGGTCTATCCTGTATCAGAGGTTGTACATCCCGGGAAGGATGATTTGTACTGGTGCTGCTCCCCTATATCACCCGGGTACATGCTGGAGGGGTCTATCCTCTATCAGAGGTCGTACATCCCGGGGAGGATGATCTGTACTGGTGCTGCTCCCCTATATCACCCAGATACATGCTGGAGGGGTCTATCCTCTATCAGAGGTCGTACATCCTGGGGATGATGATCTGTACCGGTGCTGCTCTCCTATTTCACCCGGGTACATGCTGGAGGATTCTATCCTCTATCAGAGGTCGTACATCCCGGGGAGGATGATCTGTACCAGTGCTGCTCCCCTATATCACCCGGGTACATGTTGGAGGGGTCTATCCTCTATCAGAGGTCGTACATCCCGGGGAGGATGATCTGTACCGGTGCTGCTCCCCTATATCACCCGGGTACATGCTGGAGGGGTCTATCCTCTATCAGAGGTCGTACATCCCGGGGAGGATGATCTGTACCGGTGCTGATCCCCTATATCACCCGGGTACATGCTGGAGGGGTCTATCCTCTATCAGAGGTCGTACATCCCGGGGAGGATGATCTGTACCAGTGCTGCTCCCCCTATATCACCCGGGTACATGTTGGAGGGGTCTATCCTCTTTCAGAGGTCGTACATCCCGGGGAGGATGATCTGTACCGATGCTGCTCCCCTATATCACCCGGGTACATGCTGGAGTGGTCTATCCTCTATCAGAGGTCGTACATCCCAGGGAGGATGATCTGTACCGGTGCTGCTCCCCCTGATATCACCCGGGTACATGCTGGAGGGGTCTATCCTCTATCAGAGGTCGTACATCCTGGGGAGGATGATCTGTACCGGTGCTGCTCCCCTATATCACCCGGGTACATGCTGGAGGGGTCTATCCTCTATCAGAGGTCGTACATCCCAGGAAGGATGATCTGTACGGGTGCTGCTCCCCCTGATATTACCCGGGTACATGCTGGAGGGGTCTATCCTCTATCAGAGGTCGTACATCCCGGGGAGGATGATCTGTACCGGTGCTGCTCTCCTATATCACCCAGATACATGTTGGAGGGGTCTGTCCTCTATCAGAGGTCGTACATCCCGGGGAGGATGATCTGTACCGGTGATGCTCTCCTATATCACCCGGGTACATGCTGGAGGGGTCTATCCTCTATCAGAGGTCGTACATCCCGGGGAGGATGATCTGTACCGGTGCTGCTCCCCTATATCACCCAAGTACATGCTGGAGGGGTCTATCCTCTATCAGAGGTCATATATCCCGGGGAGGATGATCTGTACCGGTGCTGCTCTCTTATATCACCCGGGTACATGCTGGAGGGGTCTATCCTCTATCAGAGGTCGTACATCCCGGGGAGGATGATCTGTACCAGTGCTGCTCCCCTATATCACCCGGGTACATGTTGGAGGGGTCTATCCTCTATCAGAGGTCGTACATCCCGGGGAGGATGATCTGTACCGGTGCTGCTCCCCTATATCACCCGGGTACATGCTGGAGGGGTCTATCCTCTATCAGAGGTCGTACATCCCGGGGAGGATGATCTGTACCGGTGATGCTCTCCTATATCACCCGGGTACATGCTGGAGGGGTCTATCCTCTATCAGAGGTCGTACATCCCGGGGAGGATGATCTGTACCGGTGCTGCTCCCCTATATCACCCGGGTACATGCTGGAGGGGTCTATCCTCTATCAGAGGTCGTACATCCCGGGGAGGATGATCTGTACCAGTGCTGCTCCCCTATATCACCCAGGTACATGCTGGAGGGGTCTATCCTCTATCAGAGGTCATACATCCCGGGGAGGATGATCTGTACTGGTGCTGCTCTCCTATATCACCCGGGTACATGCTGGAGGGGTCTATCCTCTATCAGAGGTCGTACATCCTGGGGAGGATGATCTGTACCGGTGCTGCTCCCCCTGATATCACCCGGGTACATGCTGGAGGGGTCTATCCTCTATCAGAGGTCGTACATCCCGGGGAGGATGATCTGTACTGGTGCTGCTCTCCTATATCACCCGGGTACATGCTGGAGGGGTCTATCCTCTATCAGAGGTCGTACATCCCGGGGAGGATGATCTGTACCGGTGCTGCTCCCCCTGATATCACCCGGGTACATGCTGGAGGGGTCTATCCTCTATCAGAGGTCGTACATCCCGGGGAGGATGATCTGTACCAGTGCTGCTCCCCTATATCACCCGGGTACATGTTGGAGGGGTCTATCCTCTATCAGAGGTCGTACATCCCGGGGAGGATGATCTGTACCGGTGCTGCTCCCCTATATCACCCGGGTACATGCTGGAGGGGTCTATCCTCTATCAGAGGTCGTACATCCCGGGGAGGATGATCTGTACCGGTGCTGCTCCCCTATATCACCCGGGTACATGCTGGAGGGGTCTATCCTCTATCAGAGGTCGTACATCCCGGGGAGGATGATCTGTACGGGTGCTGCTCCCCTATATCACCCAGATACATGCTGGAGGGGTCTATCCTCTATCAGAGGTCGTACATCCCGGGGAGGATGATCTGTACCGGTGCTGCTCCCCTATATCACCCGGGTACATGCTGGAGGGGTCTATCCTCTATCAGAGGTGGTACATCCCGGGGAGGATGATCTGTACCAGTGCTGCTCCCCTATATCACCCGGGTACATGCTGGAGGGGTCTATCCTCTATCAGAGGTTGTACATCCCGGGGAGGATGATCTGTACCAGTGCTGCTCCCCTATATCACCCGGGTACATGTTGGAGGGGTCTATCCTCTATCAGAGGTCGTACATCCCGGGGAGGATGATCTGTACCGGTGCTGCTCCCCTATATCACCCGGGTACATGCTGGAGGGGTCTATCCTCTATCAGAGGTCGTACATCCCGGAGAGGATGATCTGTACCGGTGCTGATCCCCTATATCACCCGGGTACATGCTGGAGGGGTCTATCCTCTATCAGAGGTCGTACATCCCGGGGAGGATGATCTGTACCAGTGCTGCTCCCCCTATATCACCCGGGTACATGTTGGAGGGGTCTATCCTCTTTCAGAGGTCGTACATCCCGGGGAGGATGATCTGTACCGGTGCTGCTCCCCTATATCACCCGGGTACATGCTGGAGTGGTCTATCCTCTATCAGAGGTCGTACATCCCAGGGAGGATGATCTGTACCGGTGCTGCTCCCCCTGATATCACCCGGGTACATGCTGGAGGGGTCTATCCTCTATCAGAGGTCGTACATCCTGGGGAGGATGATCTGTACCGGTGCTGCTCCCCTATATCACCCGGGTACATGCTGGAGGGGTCTATCCTCTATCAGAGGTCGTACATCCCAGGAAGGATGATCTGTACCGGTGCTGCTCCCCCTGATATTACCCGGGTACATGCTGGAGGGGTCTATCCTCTATCAGAGGTCATATATCCCGGGGAGGATGATCTGTACGGGTGCTGCTCTCTTATATCACCCGGGTACATGCTGGAGGGGTCTATCCTCTATCAGAGGTCGTACATCCCGGGGAGGATGATCTGTACCAGTGCTGCTCCCCTATATCACCCGGGTACATGTTGGAGGGGTCTATCCTCTATCAGAGGTCGTACATCCCGGGGAGGATGATCTGTACCGGTGCTGCTCCCCTATATCACCCGGGTACATGCTGGAGGGGTCTATCCTCTATCAGAGGTCGTACATCCCGGGGAGGATGATCTGTACCGGTGATGCTCTCCTATATCACCCGGGTACATGCTGGAGGGGTCTATCCTCTATCAGAGGTCGTACATCCCGGGGAGGATGATCTGTACCGATGCTGCTCCCCTATATCACCCAAATACATGCTGGAGGGATCTATCCTCTATCAGAGGTCATATATCCCGGGGAGGATGATCTGTACCAGTGCTGCTCCCCCTGATATCACCCGGGTACATGCTGGAGGGGTCTATCCTCTATTAGAGGTCGTACATCCCGGGGAGGATGATCTGTACCGGTGCTGCTCCCCTATATCACCCGGGTACATGCTGGAGGGGTCTATCCTCTATCAGAGGTCGTACATCCCGGGGAGGATGATCTGTACCAGTTCTGCTCACCTATATCACCCAGGTACATGCTGGAGGGGTCTATCCTCTATCAGAGGTCGTACATCCCGGGGAGGATGATCTGTACTGGTGCTGCTCTCCTATATCACCCGGGTACATGCTGGAGGGGTCTATCCTCTATCAGAGGTCGTACATCCTGGGGAGGATGATCTGTACCGGTGCTGCTCCCCCTGATATCACCCGGGTACATGCTGGAGGGGTCTATCCTCTATCAGAGGTCGTACATCCCGGGGAGGATGATCTGTACTGGTGCTGCTCTCCTATATCACCCGGGTACATGCTGGATGGGTCTATCCTCTATCAGAGGTCGTACATCCCGGGGAGGATGATCTGTACGGGTGCTGATCCCCTATATCACCCGGGTACATGCTGGAGGGGTCTATCCTCTATCAGAGGTCGTACATCCCGGGGAGGATGATCTCTACCGGTGCTGCTCCCCTATATCACCTGGGTACATGCTGGAGGGGTCTATCTTCTATCAGAGGTCGTACATCCCGGGGAGGATGATCTGTACCGGTGCTGCTCCCCTATATCACCCGGGTACATGCTGGAGGGGTCTATCCTCTATCAGAGGTGGTACATCCCGGGGAGGATGATCTGTACCAGTGCTGCTCCCCTATATCACCCGGGTACATGCTGGAGGGGTCTATCCTCTATCAGAGGTCGTACATCCCGGGGAGGATGATCTGTACCGGTGATGCTCTCCTATATCACCCGGGTACATGCTGGAGGGGTCTATCCTCTATCAGAGGTGGTACATCCCGGGGAGGATGATCTGTACCGGTGCTGCTCCCCTATATCACCCGGGTACATGCTGGAGGGGTCTATCCTCTATCAGAGGTGGTACATCCCGGGGAGGATGATCTGTACTGGTGCTGCTCCCCTATATCACCCGGGTACATGCTGGAGGGGTCTATCCTCTATCAGAGGTCGTACATCCCGGGGAGGATGATCTGTACCGGTGCTGCTCCCCTATATCACCCGGGTACATGCTGGAGGGGTCTATCCTCTATCAGAGGTCGTACATCCCGGGGAGGATGATCTGTACCGGTGCTGCTCCCCCTATATCACCCGGGTACATGTTGGAGGGGTCTATCCTCTATCAGAGGTCGTACATCCCGGGGAGGATGATCTGTACCGGTGCTGCTCCCCTATATCACCCGGGTACATGCTGGAGGGGTCTATCCTCTATCAGAGGTCGTACATCCCGGGGAGGATGATCTCTACCGGTGCTGCTCCCCCTGATATCACCCGGGTACATGCTGGAGGGGTCTATCCTCTATCAGAGGTCGTACATCCCGGGGAGGATGATCTGTACCGGTGCTGCTCCCCTATATCACCCTGGTACATGTTGGAGGGGTCTATCCTCTATCAGATGTCGTACATCCCGGGGAGGATGATCTCTACCGGTGCTGCTCCCCCTGATATCACCCGGGTACATGCTGGAGGGGTCTATCCTCTATCAGAGGTCGTACATCCCGGGGAGGATGATCTGTACCGGTGCTGCTCCCCTATATCACCCGGGTACATGCTGGAGGGGTCTATCCTCTATCAGAGGTCGTACATCCCGGGGAGGATGATCTGTACCGGTGCTGCTCCCCTATATCACCCGGGTACATGCTGGAGGGGTCTATCCTCTATCAGAGGTCGTACATCCTAGGAAGGATGATCTGTACCGGTGCTGCTCCCCCTGATATCACCCGGGTACATGCTGGAGGGGTCTATCCTCTATCAGAGGTCGTACATCCCGGGGAGGATGATCTGTACCGGTGATGCTCTCCTATATCACCCGGGTACATGCTGGAGGGGTCTATCCTCTATCAGAGGTCGTACATCCCGGGGAGGATGATCTGTACCGGTGCTGCTCCCCTATATCACCCAAGTACATGCTGGAGGGGTCTATCCTCTATCAGAGGTCATATATCCCGGGGAGGATGATCTGTACGGGTGCTGCTCTCCTATATCACCCGGGTACATGCTGGAGGGGTCTATCCTCTATCAGAGGTCGTACATCCCGGGGAGGATGATCTGTACCGGTGCTGCTCCCCTATATCACCCAAGTACATGCTGGAGGGGTCTATCCTCTATCAGAGGTCATATGTCCCGGGGACAATGATCTGTACCGGTGCTGCTCTCCTATATCACCCGGGTACATGCTGGAGGGGTCTATCCTCTATCAGAGGTCGTACATCCCGGGAAGGATGATTTGTACCGGTGCTGCTCCCCTATATCACCCGGGTACATGCTGTAGGGGTCTATCCTGTATCAGAGGTTGTACATCCCGGGAAGGATGATTTGTACTGGTGCTGCTCCCCTATATCACCCGGGTACATGCTGGAGGGGTCTATCCTCTATCAGAGGTCGTACATCCCGGGGAGGATGATCTGTACTGGTGCTGCTCCCCTATATCACCCAGATACATGCTGGAGGGGTCTATCCTCTATCAGAGGTCGTACATCCTGGGGATGATGATCTGTACCGGTGCTGCTCTCCTATTTCACCCGGGTACATGCTGGAGGATTCTATCCTCTATCAGAGGTCGTACATCCCGGGGAGGATGATCTGTACCAGTGCTGCTCCCCTATATCACCCGGGTACATGTTGGAGGGGTCTATCCTCTATCAGAGGTCGTACATCCCGGGGAGGATGATCTGTACCGGTGCTGCTCCCCTATATCACCCGGGTACATGCTGGAGGGGTCTATCCTCTATCAGAGGTTGTACATCCCGGGGAGGATGATCTGTACCGGTGCTGATCCCCTATATCACCCGGGTACATGCTGGAGGGGTCTATCCTCTATCAGAGGTCGTACATCCCGGGGAGGATGATCTGTACCAGTGCTGCTCCCCCTATATCACCCGGGTACATGATGGAGGGGTCTATCCTCTTTCAGAGGTCGTACATCCCGGGGAGGATGATCTGTATCGGTGCTGCTCCCCTATATCACCCGGGTACATGCTGGAGTGGTCTATCCTCTATCAGAGGTCGTACATCCCAGGGAGGATGATCTGTACCGGTGCTGCTCCCCCTGATATCACCCGGGTACATGCTGGAGGGGTCTATCCTCTATCAGAGGTCGTACATCCTGGGGAGGATGATCTGTACCGGTGCTGCTCCCCTATATCACCCGGGTACATGCTGGAGGGGTCTATCCTCTATCAGAGGTCGTACATCCCAGGAAGGATGATCTGTACGGGTGCTGCTCCCCCTGATATTACCCGGGTACATGCTGGAGGGGTCTATCCTCTATCAGAGGTCGTACATCCCGGGGAGGATGATCTGTACCGGTGCTGCTCTCCTATATCACCCAGATACATGTTGGAGGGGTCTGTCCTCTATCAGAGGTCGTACATCCCGGGGAGGATGATCTGTACCGGTGATGCTCTCCTATATCACCCGGGTACATGCTGGAGGGGTCTATCCTCTATCAGAGGTCGTACATCCCGGGGAGGATGATCTGTACCGGTGCTGCTCCCCTATATCACCCAAGTACATGCTGGAGGGGTCTATCCTCTATCAGAGGTCATATATCCCGGGGAGGATGATCTGTACTGGTGCTGCTCTCTTATATCACCCGGGTACATGCTGGAGGGGTCTATCCTCTATCAGAGGTCGTACATCCCGGGGAGGATGATCTGTACCAGTGCTACTCCCCTATATCACCCGGGTACATGTTGGAGGGGTCTATCCTCTATCAGAGGTCGTACATCCCGGGGAGGATGATCTGTACCGGTGCTGCTCCCCTATATCACCCGGGTACATGCTGGAGGGGTCTATCCTCTATCAGAGGTCGTACATCCCGGGGAGGATGATCTGTACCGGTGATGCTCTCCTATATCACCCGGGTACATGCTGGAGGGGTCTATCCTCTATCAGAGGTCGTACATCCCGGGGAGGATGATCTGTACCGGTGCTGCTCCCCTATATCACCCGGGTACATGCTGGAGGGGTCTATCCTCTATCAGAGGTCGTACATCCCGGGGAGGATGATCTGTACCAGTGCTGCTCCCCTATATCACCCAGGTACATGCTGGAGGGGTCTATCCTCTATCAGAGGTCATACATCCGGGGAGGATGATCTGTACTGGTGCTGCTCTCCTATATCACCCGGGTACATGCTGGAGGGGTCTATCCTCTATCAGAGGTCGTACATCCCGGGGAGGATGATCTGTACCGGTGATGCTCTCCTATATCACCCGGGTACATGCTGGAGGGGTCTATCCTCTATCAGAGGTCGTACATCCCGGGGAGGATGATCTGTACCGGTGCTGCTCCCCTATATCACCCAAGTACATGCTGGAGGGGTCTATCCTCTATCAGAGGTCGTATATCCCGGGGAGGATGATCTGTACTGGTGCTGCTCTCTTATATCACCCGGGTACATGCTGGAGGGGTCTATCCTCTATCAGAGGTCGTACATCCCGGGGAGGATGATCTGTACCAGTGCTACTCCCCTATATCACCCGGGTACATGTTGGAGGGGTCTATCCTCTATCAGAGGTCATACATCCCGGGGAGGATGATCTGTACCGGTGCTGCTCCCCTATATCACCCGGGTACATGCTGGAGGGGTCTATCCTCTATCAGAGGTCGTACATCCCGGGGAGGATGATCTGTACCGGTGATGCTCTCCTATATCACCCGGGTACATGCTGGAGGGGTCTATCCTCTATCAGAGGTCGTACATCCCGGGGAGGATGATCTGTACCGGTGCTGCTCCCCTATATCACCCGGGTACATGCTGGAGGGGTCTATCCTCTATCAGAGGTCGTACATCCCGGGGAGGATGATCTGTACCAGTGCTGCTCCCCTATATCACCCAGGTACATGCTGGAGGGGTCTATCCTCTATCAGAGGTCATACATCCCGGGGAGGATGATCTGTACTGGTGCTGCTCTCCTATATCACCCGGGTACATGCTGGAGGGGTCTATCCTCTATCAGAGGTCGTACATCCTGGGGAGGATGATCTGTACCGGTGCTGCTCCCCCTGATATCACCCGGGTACATGCTGGAGGGGTCTATCCTCTATCAGAGGTCGTACATCCCGGGGAGGATGATCTGTACTGGTGCTGCTCTCCTATATCACCCGGGTACATGCTGGAGGGGTCTATCCTCTATCAGAGGTCGTACATCCCGGGGAGGATGATCTGTACCGGTGCTGCTCCCCCTGATATCACCCGGGTACATGCTGGAGGGGTCTATCCTCTATCAGAGGTCGTACATCCCGGGGAGGATGATCTGTACCAGTGCTGCTCCCCTATATCACCCGGGTACATGTTGGAGGGGTCTATCCTCTATCAGAGGTCGTACATCCCGGGGAGGATGATCTGTACCGGTGCTGCTCCCCTATATCACCCGGGTACATGCTGGAGGGGTCTATCCTCTATCAGAGGTCGTACATCCCGGGGAGGATGATCTGTACCGGTGCTGCTCCCCTATATCACCCGGGTACATGCTGGAGGGGTCTATCCTCTATCAGAGGTCGTACATCCCGGGGAGGATGATCTGTACGGGTGCTGCTCCCCTATATCACCCAGATACATGCTGGAGGGGTCTATCCTCTATCAGAGGTCGTACATCCCGGGGAGGATGATCTGTACCGGTGCTGCTCCCCTATATCACCCGGGTACATGCTGGAGGGGTCTATCCTCTATCAGAGGTGGTACATCCCGGGGAGGATGATCTGTACCAGTGCTGCTCCCCTATATCACCCGGGTACATGCTGGAGGGGTCTATCCTCTATCAGAGGTTGTACATCCCGGGGAGGATGATCTGTACCAGTGCTGCTCCCCTATATCACCCGGGTACATGTTGGAGGGGTCTATCCTCTATCAGAGGTCGTACATCCCGGGGAGGATGATCTGTACCGGTGCTGCTCCCCTATATCACCCGGGTACATGCTGGAGGGGTCTATCCTCTATCAGAGGTCGTACATCCCGGAGAGGATGATCTGTACCGGTGCTGATCCCCTATATCACCCGGGTACATGCTGGAGGGGTCTATCCTCTATCAGAGGTCGTACATCCCGGGGAGGATGATCTGTACCAGTGCTGCTCCCCCTATATCACCCGGGTACATGTTGGAGGTGTCTATCCTCTTTCAGAGGTCGTACATCCCAGGGAGGATGATCTGTACCGCTGCTGCTCCCCCTGATATCACCCGGGTACATGCTGGAGGGGTCTATCCTCTATCAGAGGTCGTACATCCTGGGGAGGATGATCTGTACCGGTGCTGCTCCCCTATATCACCCGGGTACATGCTGGAGGGGTCTATCCTCTATCAGAGGTCGTACATCCCAGGAAGGATGATCTGTACCGGTGCTGCTCCCCCTGATATTACCCGGGTACATGCTGGAGGGGTCTATCCTCTATCAGAGGTCATATATCCCGGGGAGGATGATCTGTACGGGTGCTGCTCTCTTATATCACCCGGGTACATGCTGGAGGGGTCTATCCTCTATCAGAGGTCGTACATCCCGGGGAGGATGATCTGTACCAGTGCTGCTCCCCTATATCACCTGGGTACATGTTGGAGGGGTCTATCCTCTATCAGAGGTCGTACATCCCGGGGAGGATGATCTGTACCGGTGCTGCTCCCCTATATCACCCGGGTACATGCTGGAGGGGTCTATCCTCTATCAGAGGTCGTACATCCCGGGGAGGATGATCTGTACCGGTGATGCTCTCCTATATCACCCGGGTACATGCTGGAGGGGTCTATCCTCTATCAGAGGTCGTACATCCCGGGGAGGATGATCTGTACCGGTGCTGCTCCCCTATATCACCCAAATACATGCTGGAGGGATCTATCCTCTACCAGAGGTCATATATCCCGGGGAGGATGATCTGTACCAGTGCTGCTCCCCCTGATATCACCCGGGTACATGCTGGAGGGGTCTATCCTCTATTAGAGGTCGTACATCCCGGGGAGGATGATCTGTACCGGTGCTGCTCCCCTATATCACCCGGGTACATGCTGGAGGGGTCTATCCTCTATCAGAGGTCGTACATCCCGGGGAGGATGATCTGTACCAGTTCTGCTCCCCTATATCACCCAGGTACATGCTGGAGGGGTCTATCCTCTATCAGAGGTCGTACATCCCGGGGAGGATGATCTGTACTGGTGCTGCTCTCCTATATCACCCGGGTACATGCTGGAGGGGTCTATCCTCTATCAGAGGTCGTACATCCTGGGAGGATGATCTGTACCGGTGCTGCTCCCCCTGATATCACCCGGGTACATGCTGGAGGGGTCTATCCTCTATCAGAGGTCGTACATCCCGGGGAGGATGATCTGTACTGGTGCTGCTCTCCTATATCACCCGGGTACATGCTGGAGGGGTCTATCCTCTATCAGAGGTCGTACATCCCGGGGAGGATGATCTGTACGGGTGCTGATCCCCTATATCACCCGGGTACATGCTGGAGGGGTCTATCCTCTATCAGAGGTCGTACATCCCGGGGAGGATGATCTCTACCGGTGCTGCTCCCCTATATCACCTGGGTACATGCTGGAGGGGTCTATCTTCTATCAGAGGTCGTACATCCCGGGGAGGATGATCTGTACCGGTGCTGCTCCCCTATATCACCCGGGTACATGCTGGAGGGGTCTATCCTCTATCAGAGGTGGTACATCCCGGGGAGGATGATCTGTACCGGTGCTGCTCCCCTATATCACCCGGGTACATGCTGGAGGGGTCTATCCTCTATCAGAGGTCGTACATCCCGGGGAGGATGATCTGTACCGGTGCTGCTCCCCCTATATCACCCGGGTACATGTTGGAGGGGTCTATCCTCTATCAGAGGTCGTACATCCCGGGGAGGATGATCTGTACCGGTGCTGCTCCCCTATATCACCCGGGTACATGCTGGAGGGGTCTATCCTCTATCAGAGGTCGTACATCCCGGGGAGGATGATCTGTACCGGTGCTGCTCCCCTATATCACCCGGGTACATGCTGGAGGGGTCTATCCTCTATCAGAGGTCGTACATCCCGGGGAGGATGATCTGTACCGGTGCTGCTCCCCTATATCACCCGGGTACATGCTGGAGGGGTCTATCCTCTATCAGAGGTCGTACATCCCGGGGAGGATGATCTGTACGGGTGCTGCTCCCCTATATCACCCAGATACATGCTGGAGGGGTCTATCCTCTATCAGAGGTCGTACATCCCGGGGAGGATGATCTGTACCGGTGCTGCTCCCCTATATCACCCGGGTACATGCTGGAGGGGTCTATCCTCTATCAGAGGTGGTACATCCCGGGGAGGATGATCTGTACCGGTGCTGCTCCCCTATATCACCCGGGTACATGCTGGAGGGGTCTGTCCTCTATCAGAGGTCGTACATCCCGGGGAGGATGATCTGTACCGGTGCTGCTCCCCTATATCACCCGGGTACATGCTGGAGGGGTCTATCCTCTATCAGAGGTCGTACATCCCGGGGAGGATGATCTGTACGGGTGCTGCTCCCCTATATCACCCAGATACATGCTGGAGGGGTCTATCCTCTATCAGAGGTCGTACATCCCGGGGAGGATGATCTGTACCAGTGCTGCTCCCCCTGATATCACCCGGGTACATGCTGGAGGGGTCTTTCCTCTATCAGAGGTCGTACATCCCGGGGAGGATGATCTGTACCGGTGCTGCTCCCCTATATCACCCGGGTACATGCTGGAGGGGTCTATCCTCTATCAGAGGTCGTACATCCCGGGGAGGATGATCTGTACCAGTGCTGCTCCCCTATATCACCCGGGTACATGCTGGAGGGGTCTATCCTCTATCAGAGGTCATATATCCCGGGGAGGATGATCTGTACCGGTGCTGCTCCCCCTGATATCACCCGGGTACATGCTGGAGGGGTCTATCCTCTATCAGAGGTCGTACATCCCGGGAAGGATGATCTGTACCGGTGCTGCTCCCCTATATCACCCAGGTACATGCGGGAGGGGTCTATCCTCTATCAGAGGTCGTACATCCCGGGGAGGATGATCTGTACCGGTGCTGCTCCCCTATATCACCCGGGTACATGCTGGAGGGGTCTATCCTCTATCAGAGGTGGTACATCCCGGGGAGGATGATCTGTACCAGTGCTGCTCCCCTATATCACCCGGGTACATGCTGGAGGGGTCTATCCTCTATCAGAGGTCGTACATCCCGGGGAGGATGATCTGTACCGGTGCTGCTCCCCTATATCACCCGGGTACATGCTGGAGGGGTCTGTCCTCTATCAGAGGTCGTACATCCCGGGGAGGATGATCTGTACCGGTGCTGCTCCCCTATATCACCCGGGTACATGCTGGAGGGGTCTATCCTCTATCAGAGGTCGTACATCCCGGGGAGGATGATCTGTACGGGTGCTGCTCCCCTATATCACCCAGATACATGCTGGAGGGGTCTATCCTCTATCAGAGGTCGTACATCCCGGGGAGGATGATCTGTACCAGTGCTGCTCCCCCTGATATCACCCGGGTACATGCTGGAGGGGTCTTTCCTCTATCAGAGGTCGTACATCCCGGGGAGGATGATCTGTACCGTTGCTGCTCCCCTATATCACCCGGGTACATGCTGGAGGGGTCTATCCTCTATCAGAGGTCGTACATCCCGGGGAGGATGATCTGTACCAGTGCTGCTCCCCTATATCACCCGGGTACATGCTGGAGGGGTCTATCCTCTATCAGAGGTCATATATCCCGGGGAGGATGATCTGTACCGGTGCTGCTCCCCCTGATATCACCCGGGTACATGCTGGAGGGGTCTATCCTCTATCAGAGGTCGTACATCCCGGGAAGGATGATCTGTACCGGTGCTGCTCCCCTATATCACCCAGGTACATGCGGGAGGGGTCTATCCTCTATCAGAGGTCGTACATCCCGGGGAGGATGATTTGTACCGGTGCTGCTCCCCTATATCACTCGGGTACATGCTGGAGGGGTCTATCCTCTATCAGAGGTCGTACATCCCGGGGAGGATGATCTGTACAGGTGCTGCTCCCCTATATCACCCGGGTACATGCTGGAGGGGTCTATCCTCTATCAGAGGTCGTACATCCCAGGGAGGATGATCTGTACTGGTGCTGCTCCCCTATATCACCCGGGTACATGCTGGAGGGGTCTATCCTCTATCAGAGGTCGTACATCCCGGGGAGGATGATCTGTACCGGTGCTGCTCCCCTATATCACCCGGGTACATGCTGGAGGGGTCTATCCTCTATCAGAGGTCGTACATCCCGGAGAGGATGATTTGTACCGGTGCTGCTCCCCTATATCACCCAGGTACATGCTGGAGGGGTCTATCCTCTATCAGAGGTCGTACATCCCGGGGAGGATGATCTGTACCGGTGCTGCTCTCTTATATCACCCGGGTACATGCTGGAGGGGTCTATCCTCTATCAGAGGTCGTACATCCCGGGGAGGATGATCTGTACTGGTGCTGCTCTCCTATATCACCCGGGTACATGCTGGAGGGGTCTATCCTCTATCAGAGGTCGTACATCCCGGGGAGGATGATCTGTACTGGTGCTGCTCTCCTATATCACCCAGATACATTTTGGAGGGGTCTATCCTCTATCAGAGGTCGTACATCCCGGGGAGGATGATCTGTACGGGTGCTGCTCTCCTATATCACCCGGGTACATGTTGGAGGGGTCTATCCTCTATCAGAGGTCGTACATCCCGGGGAGGATGATCTGTACCAGTGCTGCTCCCCTATATCACCCGGGTACATGCTGGAGGGGTCTATCCTCTATCAGAGGTCGTACATCCCGGGGAGGATGATCTGTACGGGTGCTGCTCCCCTATATCACCCGGGTACATGCTGGAGGGGTCTATCCTCTATCAGAGGTCGTACATCCCGGAGAGGATGATTTGTACGGGTGCTGCTCCCCTATATCACCCGGGTACATGCTGGAGGGGTCTATCCTCTATCAGAGGTCGTGGTGCTATGTTGTAATGCAGTCATTGTTATAATTCTGCACATTTGGCCCCCATCACCTATATACACATGAGGCATCTACCACACATACAGCAGTGAGGGCTCAGACATGTGTCCGCCAGGAGGGGGATGCTCCGCACAGCAGGGAGGGCTGGGAAAGTCAGCACCTTATAGACATGAAAGCCACCACACCAGAAGCCTTGTCCTCCAACAGCCAGCATTTACTTCATGTCCCACCTATATATCCCAGCAGATAAAGTACTAACAGAACAAAATACATTATTTTATATTTCTTGTATTTTTAATATTTTCTCTGTGTATAATAAAGGTTATTTTAGTGAATGTGTATTTTCTTGTTTGTAATATGATGTAACATCATCTGATGAGTTTATCTTTATGGTGGATTTATTATAGAGTCACATGTAGCTGTGAGGGATGACTGCCATGTCTCCAGCAGATATGTCCCTAAGCTGTGACCTGCTGCATCTCATAGGGGGTCACATGTTGCATTCTTCCCCAGGGCTCCCCCATTGACCCTGTGCCACACATTAGCTGTATACATTACATATTAGGTCCATTTGGGGGTCCAGGGGCTTCATGTTATAGTGGAGACATGCAGGGCCTCGCTCTGTGATTTTATCTGCTGGCTGATATGTAGTTAATGGGGGGCTGAGGTCACTGTTGCCCCCCAAAGTGGCTGGATATGACTTACATACTTGTGTTGTATCTGGGATACCAGGCTCCTCCTGTAATGTCCTGGTGGTCAGCACTGTATAGTGACCATCTGCTGCCTGGGACTTCTCTATTCATGGGGGAAGACAAAGACCACCCTAGGACCAGCTGCTAGACATTCAGCACAGAACTTGGTGGGGAAAACCTTCTAATTTATGGGTTTAATTGACTTAGAAAGTTGAAAAAAAACTTTTGTTTTTTACAATGATCCAGGGCATATAGAGATGTATAATGTGTATTGTGGCCTGGAATGTAACATGGATTCCATGAGAGCCGAGCCCGTCCCCTATAGTATATGCAGACATGAGGATAGCACCCAGAGAATTCAGGACCCCTCTACACACTGGCCAGTAAGAGCTGTCTGGGTAGAGAATTAGCTTGGTGTCTATTCCTGCTGCCAGGGATCCTCTTCATATTAACCCTTTAACTGAATATTTCCTTGGGGCTCGGTTATTGAGGTTTCTTTCTACCTTTTACTCCAGTTTCTTGGTCGTATTTGTCCCCTCTCCTGACCAAAGGGTGATAATTGTTGACTTGCATCTCCCTCTTAGCAGACACTTTCCTGATTGCACTTGTTTCCCACTTAATATTTACCTAATGTGCGCCTTTGGCGGCGGTACACGGAGTGCAGCGCCTTTGGCGGGGGTAAATGTTGTTGTAAATGACGGGTAAGTAAATGTGCCCCAATGTCTGATTATGAGGGTCCGGCAGTCAGCAGGAGCTCAAGTGCTTTACCTGACCTGTACATTACTGTGGTCACCATGGCGGGCGCTGCTGCCAATGTAGAAAACACAGGCTACAAAGTACTGGAATGCCCAATTCCTGATGTTCAGTGTGAATTTGTGCATTTTGTGGCTATTGCTCGGCGCACATTTCTCACCTCTTGTCAGTCTGGTTGTCAATCCTGCCTCCAGCTATTTTGCCCTTCAGGTACATTACCAAAGCTGTCAGATGTTTGATGATATTCACACACATTCCAGCGAACGTTCTCCGAATCGCTGGGGAACAAAAGCCTGAAATGTTTATATCTGATGGGAACTGTCAGGCTGTAATCTGTGCCAGTGCATAGATCTGTATCTGATATGTATATAGAGAAGATCTAGGACAATCAGAAATACATAGACACAATGAAAGAAGTGACAATACACTCATAGGCATTGCTAGTCCTAGCCTATCCTCTAATACTAGTCCTAATGCATTAAAGCTAAAACTAACCCAAACTCTTAGAAGTGTTCTGGGGGTGACATGGTGACCTCTGCTGAGGCCTGGGAACCTCTGCTGAGGAGCAGGGGGATGGCAGAAATGTAGGAAATCCTTGTATTTTTCTGTTATGAATTGAAACAAATAGACTTCTTGTTTATTTCCTGCTGAATTGTGGCTGCAGACTGGGGGGTGGGGTGGAGGGCGCCATCTTTGAAGATTAACCCCGTCCTTGCGCTGAATTGTTGCTTCTTCCTGTTTAAATGCAAAAGGAAAAAAAATCTATTTATCTTTCACTCGGAGATGGCACTTGTAGAGTCGGCTTCCTCTGTGCGGAGTACTGTGTCCTGATAGATATATGTTCCTCCATAAAATCTCTGCCATGGAAAGCTGGGTGACATCCGGCATCCCCTTACCTGTTGTCAGTGGGGTTGCAGTTATCATTTTTGGTGCCTGATTTTAGTGGTGATTTGCACTGTGATTATATATTTTGCGCACCTGAACCTGAACAAATGACACTCCACATTCATGTCAAGGGGTTGAGAAGTTGACTTGCTTTTATTGGTCCAACAAAAATCATGTCACAAAGAAGTGTTAGGGAAACTAGAAGTGCAGGAAAAGTATCTGGAATCAAATTGAGCGACAAAAAAAAAACTTGTGAGTGCCGAAAAACTGGAATAAACCCTGGAATTGCCAGACAAGAAATGTGCAGAAAACCATTAATAGGGGTTCACTTTCCCTCTTTGTAGCCTGCACAATAATATTATTATTAAGAGGCATGAATAGTTAAAAGGAAGTTTTGCTGCAAATTTCCAATGTAATTTGTGAGCAAATGAGGGCTGTGTAGTCATATCCCGAACGGCCAACTCTGACTCCTCATTTCCCGAACTCTAGCTCCAACTCCATCTCCCACAAAATGGTCTTCAAATCCACCACTCCAACTCTACTGGTCAGTTTTCCTGGTCCCTCTAGCAGTGCTGAGATAAATGCAAACATTACTTCTAAGTGTCTTATTCCTCTGTAGCGGAGGAGCTTCACTGCTAAGCAGGTACATAAAGTGCAGAACATTCATCTCAACTAAAAACCTAGAAGAGGACGCACAACCAGCGTGCATGAAACATGTGGCCTGAGTTGTGGTCGATAGAGTCCAATGAGCGTTTCCATAACTGATGGAAGATCATTGGTGGTAGCGATGAGTGCAACTGAGAAATCGCTCCACCGACCTGTCCTGTGGGTGCTCTGATCTGTGTCCTGGGCAGGAGAGGGCCTTACTGCCTAGAACCCACAGCAGAGCACACGCAGAGAGGACGGAGGAGAGGTAAGTACTTTTCAGCTGCACTGTACTGCTCCTGTGTCCTCTCCTGCCCAGGACAAAGAGCAGAGCGCCCGAAGGAGAGGCTCTCTGCTCCTGGTCCTGATACCGCGATACATGGAGGAGAGAAGAAGCTGCAGAGCGGCACATGGAGGAGAGAAGAAGCTGCAGAGCGGCGCATGGAGGAGAGAAGAAGCTGCAGAGCGGCACATGGAGGAGAGAAGAAGCTGCAGAGCGGCACTTGAAGGAGAGAAGAAGCTGCAGAGCGTCACATGGAGAGGAGAAGAAGCTGTAGAGCAGCACCTAGAGGAGAGAACATTCTGCAGAGCGGCACATGGAGGAGAGAAGAAGCTGCAGAGTGGCACATGGAGGAGAGAGGAAACTGTAGAGCGGCACATGGAGGAGAGAGGAAGCTGCAGAGCGGCACATGGAGGAGAGAGGAAGCTGCAGAGTGGCACATGGAGGAGAGAGGAAGCTGCAGAGCGGCGCATGGAGGAGAGGAGAAGCTGCAGAGCGGTGCATGGAGGAAAGGAGAAGCTGCAGAGCGGCACATGGAGGAGAGGAGAAGCTGCAGAGCGGCGCATGGAGGAGAGGAAAAGCTGCAGAGCGGCGCATGGAGGAGAGGAGAAGCTGCAGAGCGGCGCATGGAGGAGAGGAAAAGCTGCAGAGCGGCGCATGGAGGAGAGGAGAAGCTGCAGAGCGGCGCATGTAGGAGAGGAGAAGCTGCAGAGCGGCGCATGGAGGAGAGGAGAAGCTGCAGAGCGGCGCATGGAGGAGAGGAGAAGCTGCAGAGCGGCACATGGAGGAGAGAATTAGTAGTTTTATGCTGTGGGGGTCTCTAGTACATTTATTATCTGCAGTGGGGTCTCCACTATTAGTATAGTATTTGGTTTCTGTGGTGCTATTTATTGCTGTACCGTGGTATATATAATCTCTGGGGTGGTATTTTGTGCTTTACTGTGGTATATATCATCTCTGGGGTGGCATTTTGTGCTGTACAGTGGTATATATCATCTCTGGGGTGGCATTTTGTGCTGTACTGTGGTATATATCATCTCTGGGGTGGCATTTTGTGCTGTACAGTGGTATATATCATCTCTGGGGTGGCATTTTGTGCTGTACAGTGGTATATATCATCTCTGGGGTGGCATTTTGTGCTGTACAGTGGTATATATAATCTCTGGGGTGGCATTTTGTGCTGTACTGTGGTATATATCATCTCTGGGGTGGCATTTTGTGCTGTACAGTGGTATATATCATCTCTGGGGTGGCATTTTGTGCTGTACAGTGGTATATATCATCTCTGGGGTGGCATTTTGTGCTGTACAGTGGTATATATCATCTCTGGGGTGGTATTTATTGCTGTACAGTGGTATATATCATCTCTGGGTGGCATTTTGTGCTGTACAGTGGTATATATCATCTCTGGGGTGGTATTTTGTGTTGTACAGTGGTATATATCATCTCTGGGGTGGTATTTTGTGCTGTACTGTGGTATATATCATCTCTGGGGTGGTATTTATTGCTGTACAGTGGTATATATCATCTCTGGGGTGGTATTTTGTGCTGTACTGTGGTATATATCATCTCTGGGGTGGCATTTTGTGCTGTACTGTGGTATAAATTATCTTTGGGGTGGCATTTATTGCTGTACTGTGGTATATATCATCTCTGGGGTGGCATTTTGTGCTGTACAGTGGTATATATCATCTCTGGGGTGGCATTTTGTGCTGTACAGTGGTATATATCATCTCTGGGGTGGTATTTTGTGCTGTACAGTGGTATATATCATCTCTGGGGTGGCATTTTTTTGTGCTGTACAGTGGTATATATTATCTCTGGGGTGGCATTTTGTGCTGTACAGTGGTATATATAATCTCTGGGGTGGCATTTTGTGCTGTACAGTGGTATATATCATCTCTGGGCTGGTGTTTATTGCTGTACAGTGGTATATATCATCTCTGGGGTGGCATTTTGTGCTGTACAGTGGTATATATCATCTCTGGGGTGGTATTTTGTGCTGTACAGTGGTATATATCATCTCTGGGGTGGCATTTTGTGCTGTACAGTGGTATATATCATCTCTGGGGTGGTATTTTGTGCTGTACAGTGGTATATATCATCTCTGGGGGGGCATTTTGTGCTGTACTGTGGTATATATCATCTCTGGGGTGGTATTTTGTGCTGTACAGTGGTATATATCATCTCTGGGGGGGCATTTTGTGCTGTACTGTGGTATATATCATCTCTGGGGTGGCATTTTGTGCTGTACTGTGGTATATATCATCTCTGGGGTGGTATTTTGTGCTGTACAGTGGTATATATCATCTCTGGGGTGGCATTTTGTGCTGTACAGTGGTATATATCATCTCTGGGGTGGTATTTTGTGCTGTACAGTGGTATATATCATCTCTGGGGTGGCATTTTGTGCTGTACAGTGGTATATATCATCTCTGGGGTGGTATTTTGTGCTGTACTGTGGTATATATTATCTCTGGGGTGGCATTTTGTGCTGTACTGTGGTATATATCATCTCTGGGGTGGCATTTTGTGCTGTACTGTGGTATATATCATCTCTGGGGTGGCATTTTGTGCTGTACTGTGGTATATATCATCTCTGGGGTGGCATTTTGTGCTGTACTGTGGTATATATCATCTCTGGGGTGGTATGTATTGCTGTACAGTGGTATATATCCTCTCTGGGGTGGTATTTATTGCTGTACAGTGGTATATATCATCTCTGGGGTGGTATTTTGTGCTGTACTGTGGTATATATTATCTCTGGGGTGGTATTTTGTGCTGTACAGTGGTATATATCATCTCTGGGGTGGCATTTTGTGCTGTACTATGGTATATATCATCTCTGGGGTGGCATTTTGTGCTGTACTGTGGTATATATCATCTCTGGGGTGGCATTTTGTGCTATACAGTGGTATATATCATCTCTGGGGTGGCATTTTGTGCTGTCCTGTGGTATATATCATCTCTGGGGTGGCATTTTGTGCTGTACTGTGGTATATATCATCTCTGGAGTGGTATTTATTGCTGTACTGTGGTATATATCATCTCTGGGGTGGTATTTTGTGCTGTATAGTGGTATATATCATCTCTGGGGTGGTATTTTGTGCTGTACAGTGGTATATATCATCTCGGGGTGGCATTTTGTGCTGTACTGTGGTATATATCATCTCTGGGGTGGTATTTTGTGCTGTACTGTGGTATATATCATCTCTGGGGTGGCATTTTGTGCTGTACAGTGGTATATATCATCTCTGGGGTGGCATTTTGTGCTGTACAGTGGTATATATCATCTCTGGGGTGGTATTTTGTGCTGTACTGTGGTATATATCATCTCTGGGGTGGCATTTTGTGCTGTACAGTGGTATATATCATCTCAGGGTGGCATTTTGTGCTGTACTGTGGTATATATCATCTCTGGGGTGGTATTTTGTGCTGTACAGTGGTATATATCATCTCTGGGGGGGCATTTTGTGCTGTACTGTGGTATATATCATCTCTGGGGTGGTATTTTGTGCTGTACAGTGGTATATATCATCTCTGGGGGGGCATTTTGTGCTGTACTGTGGTATATATCATCTCTGGGGTGGCATTTTGTGCTGTACTGTGGTATATATCATCTCTGGGGTGGTATTTTGTGCTGTACAGTGGTATATATCATCTCTGGGGTGGCATTTTGTGCTGTACAGTGGTATATATCATCTCTGGGGTGGTATTTTGTGCTGTACAGTGGTATATATCATCTCTGGGGTGGCATTTTGTGCTGTACAGTGGTATATATCATCTCTGGGGTGGTATTTTGTGCTGTACTGTGGTATATATTATCTCTGGGGTGGCATTTTGTGCTGTACTGTGGTATATATCATCTCTGGGGTGGCATTTTGTGCTGTACTGTGGTATATATCATCTCTGGGGTGGCATTTTGTGCTGTACTGTGGTATATATCATCTCTGGGGTGGCATTTTGTGCTGTACTGTGGTATATATCATCTCTGGGGTGGTATGTATTGCTGTACAGTGGTATATATCATCTCTGGGGTGGCATTTTGTGCTGTACTGTGGTATATATCATCTCTGGGGTGGTATGTATTGCTGTACAGTGGTATATATCCTCTCTGGGGTGGTATTTATTGCTGTACAGTGGTATATATCATCTCTGGGGTGGTATTTTGTGCTGTACTGTGGTATATATTATCTCTGGGGTGGTATTTTGTGCTGTACAGTGGTATATATCATCTCTGGGGTGGCATTTTGTGCTGTACTATGGTATATATCATCTCTGGGGTGGCATTTTGTGCTGTACTGTGGTATATATCATCTCTGGGGTGGCATTTTGTGCTATACAGTGGTATATATCATCTCTGGGGTGGCATTTTGTGCTGTCCTGTGGTATATATCATCTCTGGGGTGGCATTTTGTGCTGTACTGTGGTATATATCATCTCTGGAGTGGTATTTATTGCTGTACTGTGGTATATATCATCTCTGGGGTGGTATTTTGTGCTGTATAGTGGTATATATCATCTCTGGGGTGGTATTTTGTGCTGTACAGTGGTATATATCATCTCGGGGTGGCATTTTGTGCTGTACTGTGGTATATATCATCTCTGGGGTGGTATTTTGTGCTGTACTGTGGTATATATCATCTCTGGGGTGGCATTTTGTGCTGTACAGTGGTATATATCATCTCTGGGGTGGCATTTTGTGCTGTACAGTGGTATATATCATCTCTGGGGTGGTATTTTGTGCTGTACTGTGGTATATATCATCTCTGGGGTGGCATTTTGTGCTGTACAGTGGTATATATCATCTCAGGGTGGCATTTTGTGCTGTACTGTGGTATATATCATCTCTGGGGTGGTATTTTGTGCTGTACTGTGATATATATTATCTCTGGGGTGGCATTTTGTGCTGTACAGTGCTATATATCATCTCTGGGGTGGCATTTTGTGCTGTACAGTGGTATATATCATCTCTGGGGTGGCATTTTGTGCTGTACTGTGGTATATATTATCTCTGGGGTGGCATTTTGTGCTGTACTGTGGTATATATCATCTCTGGGGTGGCATTTTGTGCTGTACTGTGGTATATATCATCTCTGGGGTGGCATTTTGTGCTGTACTGTGGTATATATCCTCTCTGGGGTGGTATTTATTGCTGTACAGTGGTATATATAATCTCTGGGGTGGCATTTTGTGCTGTACTGTGGTATATATAATCTCTGGGGTGGTATTTTGTGCTGTACTGTGGTATATATTATCTCTGGGGTGGTATTTTGTGCTGTACAGTGGTATATATCATCTCTGGGGTGGCATTTTGTGCTGTACTATGGTATATATCATCTCTGGGGTGGCATTTTGTGCTGTACTGTGGTATATATCATCTCTGGGGTGGCATTTTGTGCTGTACTGTGGTATATATCATCTCTGGGGTGGCATTTTGTGCTGTACTGTGGTATATATCATCTCTGGGGTGGCATTTTGTGCTATACAGTGGTATATATCATCTCTGGGGTGGCATTTTGTGCTGTACTGTGGTATATATCATCTCTGGGGTGGCATTTTGTGCTGTACTGTGGTATATATCATCTCTGGAGTGGTATTTATTGCTGTACTGTGGTATATATCATCTCGGGGTGGCATTTTGTGCTGTACTGTGGTATATATCATCTCTGGGGTGGTATTTTGTGCTGTACTGTGGTATATATCATCTCTGGGGTGGCATTTTGTGCTGTACAGTGGTATATATCATCTCTGGGGTGGCATTTTGTGCTGTACTGTGGTATATATCATCTCTGGGGTGGTATTTTGTGCTGTACTGTGGTATATATCATCTCTGGGGTGGTATTTATTGCTGTACTGTGGTATATATTATCTCTGGGGTGGCATTTTGTGCTGTACAGTGGTATATATAATCTCTGGGGTGGTATTTTGTGCTGTACAGTGGTATATATCATCTCTGGGGTGGCATTTTGTGCTGTACAGTGGTATATATCATCTCTGGGGTGGCATTTTGTGCTGTACTGTGGTATATATCATCTCAGGCTGGTATTTTGTGCTGTACAGTGGTATATATCATCTCTGGGGTGGCATTTTGTGCTGTACTGTGGTATATATCATCTCAGGGTGGCATTTTGTGCTGTACAGTGGTATATATAATCTCTGGGGTGGCATTTTGTGCTGTACTGTGGTATATATCATCTCTGGGGTGGCATTTTGTGCTGTACAGTGGTATATATCATCTCTGGGGTGGTATTTTGTGCTGTACTGTGGTATATATCATCTCTGGGGTGGCATTTTGTGCTGTACTGTGGTATATATCATCTCTGGGGTGGCATTTTGTGCTGTACAGTGGTATATATCATCTCTGGGGTGGCATTTTGTGCTGTACTGTGGTATATATCATCTCAGGCTGGTATTTTGTGCTGTACAGTGGTATATATCATCTCTGGGGTGGCATTTTGTGCTGTACTGTGGTATATATCATCTCAGGGTGGCATTTTGTGCTGTACAGTGGTATATATAATCTCTGGGGTGGCATTTTGTGCTGTACTGTGGTATATATCATCTCTGGGGTGGCATTTTGTGCTGTACAGTGGTATATATCATCTCTGGGGTGGTATTTTGTGCTGTACTGTGGTATATATCATCTCTGGGGTGGCATTTTGTGCTGTACTGTGGTATATATCATCTCTGGGGTGGCATTTTGTTCTGTACAGTGGTATATATCATCTCAGGGTGGCATTTTGTGCTGTACTGTGGTATATATCATCTCTGGGGTGGTATTTTGTGCTGTACTGTGATATATATTATCTCTGGGGTGGCATTTTGTGCTGTACAGTGGTATATATCATCTCTGGGGTGGCATTTTGTGCTGTACAGTGGTATATATCATCTCTGGGGTGGCATTTTGTGCTGTACTGTGGTATATATTATCTCTGGGGTGGCATTTTGTGCTGTACTGTGGTATATATCATCTCTGGGGTGGCATTTTGTGCTGTACTGTGGTATATATCATCTCTGGGGTGGCATTTTGTGCTGTACTGTGGTATATATCATCTCTGGGGTGGCATTTTGTGCTGTACTGTGGTATATATCCTCTCTGGGGTGGTATTTATTGCTGTACAGTGGTATATATCATCTCTGGGGTGGCATTTTGTACTGTACAGTGGTATATATCATCTCAGGGTGGCATTTTGTGCTGTACAGTGGTATATATCATCTCTGGGGTGGTATTTTGTGCTGTACTGTGGTATATATAATCTCTGGGGTGGTATTTTGTGCTGTACTGTGGTATATATTATCTCTGGGGTGGTATTTTGTGCTGTACAGTGGTATATATCATCTCTGGGGTGGCAGTTTGTGCTGTACTATGGTATATATCATCTCTGGGGTGGCATTTTGTGCTGTACAGTGGTATATATCATCTCTGGGTGGCATTTTGTGCTGTACAGTGGTATATATCATCTCTGGGGTGGCATTTTGTGCTGTACTATGGTATATATCATCTCTGGGGTGGTATTTTGTGCTGTACAGTGGTATATATCATCTCTGGGGTGGCATTTTGTGCTGTACTGTGGTATATATCATCTCTGGGGTGGCATTTTGTGCTGTACTGTGGTATATATCATCTCGGGGTGGCATTTTGTGCTGTACTGTGGTATATATCATCTCTGGGGTGGCATTTTGTGCTGTACAGTGGTATATATCATCTCTGGGGTGGCATTTTGTGCTGTACAGTGGTATATATCATCTCTGGGGTGGCATTTTGTGCTGTACTGTGGTATATATCATCTCTGGGGTGGCATTTTGTGCTGTACTGTGGTATATATCATCTCTGGAGTGGCATTTTGTGCTGTACAGTGGTATATATCATCTCTGGGGTGGTATTTTGTGCTGTACTGTGGTATATATCATCTCAGGGTGGCATTTTGTGCTGTACTGTGGTATATATCATCTCTGGGGTGGTATTTATTGCTGTACTGTGGTATATATTATCTCTGGGGTGGCATTTTGTGCTGTACTGTGGTATATATCATCTCTGGGGTGGCATTTTGTGCTGTACTGTGGTATATATCATCTCTGGGGTGGCATTTTGTGCTGTACTGTGGTATATATCATCTCTGGGGTGGCATTTTGTGCTGTACAGTGGTATATATCATCTCTGGGGTGGCATTTTGTGCTGTACTGTGGTATATATCATCTCTGGGGTGGCATTTTGTGCTGTACAGTGGTATATATCATCTCTGGGGTGGTATTTTGTGCTGTACTGTGGTATATATCATCTCAGGGTGGCATTTTGTGCTGTACTGTGGTATATATCATCTCTGGGGTGGTATTTATTGCTGTACTGTGGTATATATTATCTCTGGGGTGGCATTTTGTGCTGTACTGTGGTATATATCATCTCTGGGGTGGCATTTTGTGCTGTACAGTGGTATATATCATCTCTGGGGTGGCATTTTGTGCTGTACTGTGGTATATATCATCTCTGGGGTGGCATTTTGTGCTGTACAGTGGTATATATCATCTCTGGGGTGGCATTTTGTGCTGTACAGTGGTATATATCATCTCTGGGGTGGCATTTTGTGCTGTACTGTGGTATATATCATCTCTGGGGTGGCATTTTGTGCTGTACTGTGGTATATATCATCTCTGGAGTGGCATTTTGTGCTGTACAGTGGTATATATCATCTCTGGGGTGGTATTTTGTGCTGTACTGTGGTATATATCATCTCAGGGTGGCATTTTGTGCTGTACTGTGGTATATATCATCTCTGGGGTGGTATTTATTGCTGTACTGTGGTATATATTATCTCTGGGGTGGCATTTTGTGCTGTACTGTGGTATATATCATCTCTGGGGTGGCATTTTGTGCTGTACTGTGGTATATATCATCTCTGGGGTGGCATTTTGTGCTGTACTGTGGTATATATCATCTCTGGGGTGGCATTTTGTGCTGTACAGTGGTATATATCATCTCTGGGGTGGCATTTTGTGCTGTACTGTGGTATATATCATCTCTGGGGTGGCATTTTGTGCTGTACAGTGGTATATATCATCTCTGGGGTGGTATTTTGTGCTGTACTGTGGTATATATCATCTCAGGGTGGCATTTTGTGCTGTACTGTGGTATATATCATCTCTGGGGTGGTATTTATTGCTGTACTGTGGTATATATTATCTCTGGGGTGGCATTTTGTGCTGTACTGTGGTATATATCATCTCTGGGGTGGCATTTTGTGCTGTACAGTGGTATATATCATCTCTGGGGTGGCATTTTGTGCTGTACAGTGGTATATATCATCTCTGGGGTGGCATTTTGTGCTGTACTGTGGTATATATCATCTCAGGGTGGTATTTTGTGCTGTACAGTGGTATATATTATCTCTGGGGTGGCATTTTGTGCTGTACTGTGGTATATATCATCTCTGGGGTGGCATTTTGTGCTGTACAGTGGTATATATCATCTCAGGGTGGCATTTTGTGCTGTACAGTGGTATATATCATCTCTGGGGTGGCATTTTGTGCTGTACAGTGGTATATATCATCTCTGGGGTGGTATTTTGTGCTGTACAGTGGTATATATCATCTCTGGGGTGGCATTTTGTGCTGTACAGTGGTATATATCATCTCTGGGGTGGTATTTTGTGCTGTACAGTGGTATATATCATCTCAGGGTGGCATTTTGTGCTGTACAGTGGTATATATCATCTCTGGGGTGGCATTTTGTGCTGTACAGTGGTATATATCATCTCTGGGGGGGCATTTTGTGCTGTACTGTGGTATATATCATCTCTGGGGTGGCATTTTGTGCTGTACTGTGGTATATATCATCTCAGGGTGGCATTTTGTGCTGTACAGTGGTATATATCATCTCTGGGGTGGCATTTTGTGCTGTACAGTGGTATATATCATCTCTGGGGTGGTATTTTGTGCTGTACAGTGGTATATATCATCTCTGGGGTGGTATTTTGTGCTGTACAGTGGTATATATCATCTCTGGGGTGGCATTTTGTGCTGTACTGTGGTATATATCATCTCTGGGGTGGCATTTTGTGCTGTACAGTGGTATATATCATCTCTGGGGTGGTATTTTGTGCTGTACTGTGGTATATATCATCTCAGGGTGGCATTTTGTGCTGTACTGTGGTATATATCATCTCTGGGGTGGTATTTATTGCTGTACTGTGGTATATATTATCTCTGGGGTGGCATTTTGTGCTCTACTGTGGTATATATCATCTCTGGGGTGGCATTTTGTGCTGTACTGTGGTATATATCATCTCTGGGGTGGCATTTTGTGCTGTACTGTGGTATATATCATCTCTGGGGTGGCATTTTGTGCTGTACAGTGGTATATATCATCTCTGGGGTGGCATTTTGTGCTGTACTGTGGTATATATCATCTCTGGGGTGGCATTTTGTGCTGTACAGTGGTATATATCATCTCTGGGGTGGTATTTTGTGCTGTACTGTGGTATATATCATCTCAGGGTGGCATTTTGTGCTGTACTGCGGTATATATCATCTCTGGGGTGGTATTTATTGCTGTACTGTGGTATATATTATCTCTGGGGTGGCATTTTGTGCTGTACTGTGGTATATATCATCTCTGGGGTGGCATTTTGTGCTGTACAGTGGTATATATCATCTCTGGGGTGGCATTTTGTGCTGTACAGTGGTATATATCATCTCTGGGGTGGCATTTTGTGCTGTACAGTGGTATATATCATCTCAGGGTGGTATTTTGTGCTGTACAGTGGTATATATTATCTCTGGGGTGGCATTTTGTTCTGTACTGTGGTATATATCATCTCTGGGGTGGCATTTTGTGCTGTACAGTGGTATATATCATCTCAGGGTGGCATTTTGTGCTGTACAGTGGTATATATCATCTCTGGGGTGGCATTTTGTGCTGTACAGTGGTATATATCATCTCTGGGGTGGTATTTTGGGCTGTACAGTGGTATATATCATCTCTGGGGTGGCATTTTGTGCTGTACAGTGGTATATATCATCTCTGGGGTGGCATTTTGTGCTGTACTGTGGTATATATCATCTCAGGGTGGCATTTTGTGCTGTACAGTGGTATATATCATCTCTGGGGTGGCATTTTGTGCTGTACAGTGGTATATATCATCTCTGGGGTGGTATTTTGTGCTGTACAGTGGTATATATCATCTCTGGGGTGGTATTTTGTGCTGTACAGTGATATATATCATCTCTGGGGTGGTATTTTGTGCTGTACAGTGGTATATATCATCTCTGGGGTAGTATTTTGTGCTGTACAGTGGTATATATCATCTCTGGGGTGGTATTTTGTGCTGTACAGTGGTATATATCATCTCTGGGGTGGCATTTTGTGCTGTACAGTGGTATATATCATCTCTGGGGTGGCATTTTGTGCTGTACTGTGGTATATATCATCTCAGGGTGGCATTTTGTGCTGTACAGTGGTATATATTATCTCTGGGGTGGCATTTTGTGCTGTACAGTGGTATATATCATCTCTGGGGTGGTATTTTGTGCTGTACAGTGGTATATATCATCTCTGGGGTGGCATTTTGTGCTGTACTGTGGTATATATCATCTCTGGGGTGGCATTTTGTGCTGTACAGTGGTATATATCATCTCTGGGGTGGTATTTTGTGCTGTACAGTGGTATATATCATCTCAGGGTGGTATTTTGTGCTGTACAGTGGTATATATCATCTCTGGGGTGGCATTTTGTGCTGTACTGTGGTATATATCATCTCTGGGGTGGTATTTTGTGCTGTACAGTGGTATATATCATCTCTGGGGTGGCAGTTTGTGCTGTACAGTGGTATATATCATCTCTGGGGTGGCATTTTGTGCTGTGCAGTGGTATATATCATCTCAGGGTGGTATTTTGTGCTGTACAGTGGTATATATCATCTCTGGGGTGGTATTTTGTGCTGTACTGTGGTATGTATCATCTCTGGGGTGGCATTTTGTGCTGTACTGTGGTATATATCATCTCTGGGGTGGCATTTTGTGCTGTACTGTGGTATGTATCATCTCTGGGGTGGCATTTTGTGCTGTACAGTGGTATATATCATCTCTGGGGTGGCATTTTGTGCTGTACTGTGGTATGTATCATCTCTGGGGTGGCATTTTGTGCTGTACTGTGGTATATATCATCTCTGGGGTGGCATTTTGTGCTGTACTGTGGTATGTATCATCTCTGGGGTGGCATTTTGTGCTGTACAGTGGTATATATCATCTCTGGGGTGGTATTTTGTGCTGTACTGTGGTATATATCATCTCAGGGTGGCATTTTGTGCTGTACAGTGGTATATATCATCTCTGGGGTGGCATTTTGTGCTGTACAGTGGTATATATCATCTCTGGGGTGGCATTTTGTGCTGTACTGTGGTATGTATCATCTCTGGGGTGGCATTTTGTGCTGTACAGTGGTATATATCAT
Organism: Engystomops pustulosus; assembly: GCF_040894005.1. Classification (NCBI taxonomy): domain Eukaryota; kingdom Metazoa; phylum Chordata; class Amphibia; order Anura; family Leptodactylidae; genus Engystomops; species Engystomops pustulosus. Next base: position 113,943,083 of record NC_092419.1, read on the forward strand.
CTCTGGGGTGGCATTTTGTGCTGTACAGTGGTATATATCATCTCTGGGGTGGTATTTTGTGCTGTACAGTGGTATGTATCATCTCTGGGGTGGCATTTTGTGCTGTACAGTAGTATATATCATCTCTGGGGTGGCATTTTGTGCTGTACAGTGGTATATATCATCTCTGGGGTGGCATTTTGTGCTGTACTGTGGTATATATCATCTCTGGGGTGGTATTTTGTGCTGTACAGTGGTATATATCATCTCTGGGGTGGCATTTTGTGCTGTACTGTGGTATATATCATCTCTGGGGTGGTATTTTGTGCTGTACAGTGGTATGTATCATCTCTGGGGTGGCATTTTGTGCTGTACAGTGGTATATATCATCTCTGGGGTGGTATTTTGTGCTGTACAGTGGTATATATCATCTCTGGGGTGGTATTTTGTGCTGTACAGTGGTATATATCATCTCTGGGGTGGCATTTTGTGCTGTACAGTGGTATATATCATCTCTGGGGTGGCATTTTGTGCTGTACAGTGGTATATATCATCTCAGGGTGGCATTTTGTGCTGTACAGTGGTATATATCATCTCTGGGGTGGTATTTTGTGCTGTACAGTGGTATGTATCATCTCTGGGGTGGCATTTTGTGCTGTACAGTGGTATATATCATCTCTGGGGTGGTATTTTGTGCTGTACAGTGGTATATATCATCTCTGGGGTGGCATTTTGTGCTGTACAGTGGTATATATCATCTCAGGGTGGCATTTTGTGCTGTACAGTGGTATGTATCATCTCTGGGGTGGTATTTTGTGCTGTACAGTGGTATATATCATCTCTGGGGTGGTATTTTGTGCGGTACAGTGGTATATATCATCTCTGGGGTGGTATTTTGTGCTGTACAGTGGTATATATCATCTCTGGGGTGGTATTTTGTGCTGTACAGTGGTATGTATCATCTCAGGGTGGCATTTTGTGCTGTACAGTGGTATATATCATCTCTGGGGTGGCATTTTGTGCTGTACAGTGGTATATATCATCTCTGGGGTGGTATTTTGTGCTGTATAGTGGTATGTATCATCTCTGGGGTGGCATTTTGTGCTGTACAGTGGTATATATCATCTCTGGGGTGGCATTTTGTGCTGTACAGTGGTATATATCATCTCTGGGGTGGTATTTTGTGCTGTACAGTGGTATGTATCATCTCAGGGTGGCATTTTGTGCTGTACAGTGGTATATATCATCTCTGGGGTGGTATTTTGTGCTGTACAGTGATATATATCATCTCTGGGGTGGTATTTTGTGCTGTACAGTGGTATATATCATCTCTGGGGTGGTATTTTGTGCTGTACAGTGGTATATATCATCTCTGGGGTGGTATTTTGTGCTGTACAGTGGTATGTATCATCTCTGGGGTGGCATTTTGTGCTGTACAGTGGTATATATCATCTCTGGGGTGGCATTTTGTGCTGTACAGTGGTATATATCATCTCTGGGGTGGTATTTTGTGCTGTACAGTGGTATGTATCATCTCAGGGTGGCATTTTGTGCTGTACAGTGGTATATATCATCTCTGGGGTGGTATTTTGTGCTGTACAGTGGTATATATCATCTCTGGGGTGGTATTTTGTGCTGTACAGTGGTATGTATCATCTCAGGGTGGCATTTTGTGCTGTACAGTGGTATATATCATCTCTGGGGTGGCATTTTGTGCTGTACAGTGGTATATATCATCTCTGGGGTGGTATTTTGTGCTGTACAGTGGTATGTATCATCTCTGGGGTGGCATTTTGTGCTGTACAGTGGTATATATCATCTCTGGGGTGGCATTTTGTGCTGTACAGTGGTATATATCATCTCTGGGGTGGTATTTTGTGCTGTACAGTGGTATGTATCATCTCAGGGTGGCATTTTGTGCTGTACAGTGGTATATATCATCTCTGGGGTGGTATTTTGTGCTGTACAGTGGTATATATCATCTCTGGGGTGGTATTTTGTGCTGTACAGTGGTATATATCATCTCTGGGGTGGTATTTTGTGCTGTACAGTGGTATATATCATCTCTGGGGTGGTATTTTGTGCTGTACAGTGGTATATATCATCTCTGGGGTGGCATTTTGTGCTGTACAGTGGTATATATCATCTCTGGGGTGGCATTTTGTGCTGTACAGTGGTATATATCATCTCTGGGGTGGCATTTTGTGCTGTACAGTGGTATATATCATCTCTGGGGTGGTATTTTGTGCCGTACAGTGGTATATATCATCTCTGGGGTGGTATTTTGTGCTGTACAGTGGTATATATCATCTCAGTGTGGTATTTTGTGCTGTACAGTGGTATATATCATCTCTGGGGTGGCATTTTGTGCTGTACAGTGGTATATATCATCTCAGTGTGGTATTTTGTGCTGTACAGTGGTATATATCATCTCAGGGTGGTATTTTGTGCTGTACAGTGGTATATATCATCTCTGGGGTGGCATTTTGTGCTGTACTGTGGTATATATCATCTCTGGGGTGGTATTTTGTGCTGTACAGTGGTATATATTATCTCTGGGGTGGTATTTTGTGCTGTACAGTGGTATATATCATCTCTGGGGTGGCATTTTGTGCTGTACAGTGGTATATATCATCTCTGGGGTGGCATTTTGTGCTGTACAGTGGTATATATTATCTCTGGGGTGGTATTTTGTGCTGTACTGTGGTATATATCATCTCTGGGGTGGCATTTTGTGCTGTACAGTGGTATATATCATCTCTGGGGTGGCATTTTGTGCTGTACTGTGGTATATATTATCTCTGGGGTGGTATTTTGTGCTGTACAGTGGTATATATCATCTCAGGGTGGCATTTTGTGCTGTACTGTGGTATATATTATCTCTGGGGTGGTATTTTGTGCTGTACAGTGGTATATATCATCTCAGGGTGGCATTTTGTGCTGTACTGTGGTATATATCATCTCAGGGTGGCATTTTGTGCTGTACAGTGGTATATATCATCTCTGGGGTGGCATTTTGTGCTGTACAGTGGTATATATCATCTCTGGGGTGGCATTTTGTGCTGTACAGTGGTATATATCATCTCAGGGTGGCATTTTGTGCTGTACAGTGGTATATATCATCTCTGGGGTGGTATTTTGTGCTGTACAGTGGTATATATCATCTCTGGGGTGGCATTTTGTGCTGTACAGTGGTATATATCATCTCTGGGGTGGTATTTTGTGCTGTACAGTGGTATATATCATCTCAGGGTGGCATTTTGTGCTGTACAGTGGTATATATCATCTCTGGGGTGGCATTTTGTGCTGTACAGTGGTATATATCATCTCTGGGGTGGTATTTTGTGCTGTACAGTGGTATATATCATCTCAGGGTGGCATTTTGTGCTGTACAGTGGTATATATCATCTGTGGGGTGGTATTTTGTGCTGTACAGTGGTATATATCATCTGTGGGGTGGTATTTTGTGCTGTACAGTGGTATATATCATCTCTGGGGTGGTATTTTGTGCTGTACAGTGGTATATATCATCTCTGGGGTGGTATTTTGTGCTGTACAGTGGTATATATCATCTCTGGGGTGGCATTTTGTGCTGTACTGTGGTATATATCATCTCTGGGGTGGTATTTTGTGCTGTACAGTGGTATATATCATCTCAGGGTGGCATTTTGTGCTGTACTGTGGTATATATCATCTCTGGGGTGGTATTTTGTGCTGTACAGTGGTATATATCATCTCTGGGGTGGTATTTTGTGCTGTACAGTGGTATATATCATCTCAGGGTGGCATTTTGTGCTGTACAGTGGTATATATCATCTCTGGGGTGGTATTTTGTGCTGTACAGTGGTATATATCATCTCTGGGGTGGTATTTTGTGCTGTACTGTGGTATATATCATCTCTGGGGTGGCATTTTGTGCTATACAGTGGTATATATCATCTCAGGGTGGCATTTTGTGCTGTACAGTGGTATATATCATCTCTGGGGTGGTATTTTGTGCTGTACAGTGGTATATATCATCTCTGGGGTGGCATTTTGTGCTGTACTGTGGTATATATCATCTCTGGGGTGGCATTTTGTGCTGTACAGTGGTATATATCATCTCTGGGGTGGTATTTTGTGCTGTACTGTGGTATATATCATCTCTGGGGTGGTATTTTGTGCTGTACAGTGGTATATATCATCTCTGGGGTGGCATTTTGTGCTGTACAGTGGTATATATCATCTCTGGGGTGGTATTTTGTGCTGTACAGTGGTATATATCATCTCTGGGGTGGTATTTTGTGCTGTACAGTGGTATATATCATCTCTGGGGTGGCATTTTGTGCTGTACAGTGGTATATATCATCTCTGGGGTGGTATTTTGTGCTGTACAGTGGTATATATCATCTCTGGGGTGGCATTTTGTGCTGTACAGTGGTATATATCATCTCTGGGGTGGTATTTTGTGCTGTACAGTGGTATATATCATCTCAGGGTGGCATTTTGTGCTGTACAGTGGTATATATCATCTCTGGGGTGGTATTTTGTGCTGTACAGTGGTATATATCATCTCTGGGGTGGTATTTTGTGCTGTACAGTGGTATATATCATCTCTGGGGTGGTATTTTGTGCTGTACAGTGGTATATATCATCTCTGGGGTGGTATTTTGTGCTGTACAGTGGTATATATCATCTCAGGGTGGCATTTTGTGCTGTACAGTGGTATATATCATCTCTGGGGTGGCATTTTGTGCTGTACAGTGGTATATATCATCTCTGGGGTGGTATTTTGTGCTGTACAGTGGTATATATCATCTCTGGGGTGGTATTTTGTGCTGTACAGTGGTATATATCATCTCTGGGGTGGTATTTTGTGCTGTACAGTGGTATATATCATCTCAGGGTGGCATTTTGTGCTGTACAGTGGTATATATCATCTCTGGGGTGGCATTTTGTGCTGTACAGTGGTATATATCATCTCTGGGGTGGTATTTTGTGCTGTACAGTGGTATATATCATCTCAGGGGTGGTATTTTGTGCTGTACAGTGGTATATATCATCTCTGGGGTGGCATTTTGTGCTGTACAGTGGTATATATCATCTCTGGGGTGGTATTTTGTGCTGTACAGTGGTATATATCATCTCTGGGGTGGCATTTTGTGCTGTACAGTGGTATATATCATCTCTGGGGTGGTATTTTGTGCTGTACAGTGGTATATATCATCTCTGGGGTGGTATTTTGTGCTGTACAGTGGTATATATCATCTCAGGGTGGCATTTTGTGCTGTACAGTGGTATATATCATCTCTGGGGTGGCATTTTGTGCTGTACAGTGGTATATATCATCTCTGGGGTGGTATTTTGTGCTGTACAGTGGTATATATCATCTCAGGGTGGCATTTTGTGCTGTACAGTGGTATATATCATCTCTGGGGTGGTATTTTGTGCTGTACAGTGGTATATATCATCTCAGGGTGGCATTTTGTGCTGTACAGTGGTATATATCATCTCTGGGGTGGTATTTTGTGCTGTACAGTGGTATATATCATCTCTGGGGTGGCATTTTGTGCTGTACTGTGGTATATATCATCTCTGGGGTGGCATTTTGTGCTGTACAGTGGTATATATAATCTCTGGGGTGGTATTTTGTGCTGTACAGTGGTATATATCATCTCTGGGGTGGCATTTTGTGCTGTACAGTGGTATATATCATCTCTGGGGTGGTATTTTGTGCTGTACAGTGGTATATATAATCTCTGGGGTGGTATTTTGTGCTGTACAGTGGTATATATCATCTCTGGGGTGGTATTTTGTGCTGTACAGTGGTATATATCATCTCTGGGGTGGCATTTTGTGCTGTACAGTGGTATATATAATCTCTGGGGTGGTATTTTGTGCTGTACAGTGGTATATATCATCTCTGGGGTGGCATTTTGTGCTGTACAGTGGTATATATCATCTCTGGGGTGGCATTTTGTGCTGTACAGTGGTATATATAATCTCTGGGGTGGTATTTTGTGCTGTACAGTGGTATATATCATCTCTGGGGTGGTATTTTGTGCTGTACAGTGGTATATATCATCTCTGGGGTGGCATTTTGTGCTGTACTGTGGTATATATCATCTCTGGGGTGGTATTTTGTGCTGTACAGTGGTATATATCATCTCTGGGGTGGCATTTTGTGCTGTACTGTGGTATATATCATCTCTGGGGTGGTATTTTGTGCTGTACAGTGGTATATATCATCTCAGGGTGGCAAGGTGCTGGTTGAGCAGAGCGGTCCTTAGACCAATTATTGATGTTCACCCCTTGGTCACCGAATCATGGAGTGAGGTTATACAGAGTCTTGTAGGTGTCGGGTGCTGATCGTATACTTATCGTATACAGAAATCCAGGGAATTCCAGAGGGTTCACTTCCTTCTTATCATTTTTAGAGATTATGTTACTGAGTTAGGGTGATCTGATTAATATGTCGGGTTTCACCCCTGAGTGACCAGTGAATTCCCCTCTATTCCCATCAGTGACACACGCTCCATCATCCACAAGCGTTTCCTCCTATATCCAGCCTCACACCACGACCTTTCCCCTTTATGTCGCCCTGGAGGACACGTCCCTCCTGCCGTCGTGGGAAAGCTGAGACTTTGTCGTTCTTTCCTTTAAAATGTAACATTTGATCACATTTTGGCCTCTTTCACATGAGCGTAAGCTTCCCGGGCTGTAGCATACAGCCGCGCAGCGGAGCGATGAGGGGTAAGCAGAGGTATATACTGTGTGTGGTACAGTCCATGCATATGGATGCCCAACGAAATGTATGCTACCCATACCGAGACAGTACTAGTATACTATCCAGTCATGTATATGTTATCTGCTATCCAACACATTCCAGCCCCTAATTCCTACACATGCCCATAACAGGGCTATACTTGCTGGTATGTGTAGTGTCTCTACCTCACACTGATGTGCTCTGTGCTCTCTGCCGCCAGTGTTATGTATTGTCCCTGGAGAGATGTGTAATCAGACCTCACACTGCTGTGCTCTGTGCTCTCTGCCGCCAGTGTTATGTATTGTCCCTGGAGAGATGTGTAATCAGGCCTCACACTGCTGTGCTCTGTGCTCTCTGCAGCCAGTGTTATGTACTGTCCCTGGAGAGATGTGTAATCAGACCTCACACTGCTGTGCTCTGTGCTCTCTGCAGCCAGTGTTATGTAATGTCCCTGGGGAGATGTGTAATCAGACCTCACACTGCTGTGCTCTGTGCTCTCTGCAGCCAGTGTTATGTATTGTCCCTGGAGAGATGTGTAATCAGATCTCACACTGCTGTGCTCTGTGCTCTCTGCAGCCGGTGTTATGTACTGTCCCTGGAGAGATGTGTAATCAGACCTCACACTGCTGTGCTCTGTGCTCTCTGCAGCCAGTGTTATGTATTGTCCCTGGAGAGATGTGTAATCAGACTTCACACTGCTGTGCTCTGTGCTCCCTGCACCCAGTGTTATGTATATTCCCTGGAGAGATGTGTAATCAGACCTCACACTGCTGTGCTCTGTGCTCTCTGCAGCCAGTGTTATGTATTGTCCCTGGAGAGATGTGTAATCAGACCTCACACTGCTGTGCTCTCTGCAGCCAGTGTTATGTATTGTCCCTGGAGAGATGTGTAATCAGACCTCACACTGCTGTGCTCTGTGCTCCCTGCACCCAGTGTTATGTATTGTCCCTGGAGAGATGTGTAATCAGGCCTCACACTGCTGTGCTCTGTGCTCTCTACAGCCAGTGTTATGTATTGTCCCTGGAGAGATGTGTAATCAGACCTCACACTGCTGTGCTCTGTGCTCTCTGCAGCCAGTGTTATGTATTGTCCCTGGAGAGATGTGTAATCAGACCTCACACTGCTGTGCTCTGCGCTCTCTGCAGCCAGTGTTATGTACTGTCCCTGGAGAGATGTGTAATCAGACCTCACACTGCTGTGCTCTGTACTCTCTGCAGCCAGTGTTATGTATTGTCCCTGGAGAGATGTGTAATCAGACCTCACACTGCTGTGCTCTGTGCTCTCTGCAGCCAGTGTTATGTATTGTCCCTGGAGAGATGTGTAATCAGACCTCACACTGCTGTGCTCTGTGCTCTCTGCAGCCAGTGTTATGTATTGTCCCTGGAGAGATGTGTAATCAGACCTCACACTGCTGTGCTCTGTGCTCTCTGCAGCCAGTGTTATGTATTGTCCCTGGAGAGATGTGTAATCAGACCTCACACTGCTGTGCTCTGTACTCTCTGCAGCCAGTGTTATGTATTGTCCCTGGAGAGATGTGTAATCAGACCTCACACTGCTGTGCTCTGTGCTCTCTGCAGCCAGTGTTATGTATTGTCCCTGGAGAGATGTGTAATCAGACCTCACACTGCTGTGCTCTGTGCTCTCTGCAGCCAGTGTTATGTATTGTCCCTGGAGAGATGTGTAATCAGACCTCACACTGCTGTGCTCTGCGCTCTCTGCAGCCAGTGTTATGTACTGTCCCTGGAGAGATGAGCCCCTTATCTGCAGCGAGCATAGGACCAGGCTGTGTAATGTATAACATACACATAACACTGGCTGCAGCTCTATAGGGTCAGACTATAGGCCGCTCCCGGTCCGGGCTCCTCAGCTGTAAGAATTTGGCTTCTTGGTTTTATAACTTTCTTGACAATGAATGTTTGTATCACAGGATTTGTCACAATGGCAGGAGTGGAGCTGTCACTTCAGGCTGTGTTTATGAACACGCAACCTCCTCCCTCTCCTCTCTGAGGTTACTACCTGCTCACTTACAGGTGAGGTGGAGCTTACTTCAGACCAGTCCATGTTCTGCTGAAGATAATGACCTCAGACTAATGGAAGCTGGGGCCTGCTAAGGAAAGGGTTACACAACCACAGAGATATCTATTAGATGGGCTGCACCAACTGTGTCTCCTAATGTACTACATCTACTACACCTTGTAAACTTGGGATGATTGCTTCCAGCTATCCACACAAACCATCAATATGTATGCAGCAAGCTAAGCCAACCAGAAAGAGAAGCTGCAGCTGTATCCCCTCCTCCCCTCTCACAGCATACAGTCTCATAGGCATATACATATAGGAGCTGCACCCCCTCCTCCCCTCTCACAGCATACAGTCTCATAGACATATACATATAGGAGCTGCACCTCCTCCTCCCCTCTCACAGCATACAGTCTCATAGGCATATACATATAGGAGCTGCACCCCCTCCTCCCCTCTCACAGCTTACAGTCTCATAGACATATACATATAGGAGCTGCACCTCCTCCTCCCCTCTCACAGCATACAGTCTCATAGGCATATACATATAGGAGCTGCACCCCCTCCTCCCCTCTCACAGCTTACAGTCTCATAGACATATACATATAGGAGCTGCACCTCCTCCTCCCCTCTCACTGTGTACAGTCTCATAGGCATATACATATAGGAGCTGCACCCCCTCCTCCCCTCTCACAGCATACAGTCTCATAGACATATACATATAGGAGCTGCACCTCCTCCTCCCCTCTCACAGCATACAGTCTCATAGGCATATACATATAGGAGCTGCACCTCCTCCTCCTCTCACAGCATACAGTCTCATAGGCATATACATATAGGAGCTGCACCCCCTCCTCCCCTCTCATAGCATACAGTCTCATACGAATATATATATAGGAGCTGCACCCCCTCCTTCCCTCTCACAGCATACAGTCTCATATACATATAGAAGCTGCACCTCCTCCTCCCATCTCACAGATTACAGTCTCGTAGACGTATACATATAGAAGCTGCACCTCCTCTTCCCCTCTCACAGCATACAGTCTCGTAGGCATATACATATAGGAGCTGCACCCCCTCCTCCCCTCTCACAGCATACAGTCTCATAGGCATATACATATAGAAGCTGCACCTCCTCCTCCCCGCTCACAGCACACAGTCTCATAGGCTTATGCATATAGGAGCTGCACCTCCTCCTTCCCTCTCACAGCATACAGTCTCATAGGCATATACATATAGAAGCTGCACCTCCTCCTCCCCTCTCACAGCATACAGTCTCATAGGCATATACGTATAGGAGCTGCACCCCCTCCTCCCCTCTCACAGCATACAGTCTCATAAGCATATACATATAGGAACTGCACCTCCTCCTCCCTTCTCACAGCATATAGTCTCATAGGCATATACATATAGAAGCTGCACCTCCTCTTCCCATCTCACAGCATACAGTCTCATAGGCATATACATATAGGAGCTGCACCCCCTCCTCCCCTCTCACAGCATACAGTCTCATAGGCATATACATATAGAAGCTGCACCTCCTCCTCCCCTCTCACAGCATACAGTCTCATAGGCATATACATATAGGAGTTGCACCCCATCCTCCCCTCTCACAGCATACAGTCTCATAGGCATATACATATAGGAGCTGCACCCCCTCCTCCCCTCCCACAGCATACAGTCTCAGGCATATACATATAATAGCTGCACCTCCTCCTCCCCTCTCACAGCATGCAGTCTCATAGGCATATACATATAGGAGCTGCACCCCATCCTCCCCTCTCACAGCACACAGTCTCATAGGCATATACATATAGGAGTTGCACCACATCCTTCCCTCTCACAGCTTACAGTCTCATAGACATATGCATATAGGAGCTGCACCCCCTCCTCCCCTGTCACAGCATACAGTCTCATAGGCATATACATATAGGAGCTGCACCTCCTCCTCCCCTCTCACAGCATACACTCTCATATGCATATACATATAGAAGCTGCACCTCCTCCTCCCCTCTCACAGCATACAGTCTCATAGGCATATACATATAGGAGCTGCACCCCCTCCTTCCCTCTCACAGCATACAGTCTCATAGGCATATACATATAGGAGTTGCACCCCATCCTCCCCTCTCACAGCATACACTCTCATAGGCATATACATATAGAAGCTGCATCCCCTCCTCCCCTCCCACAGCATACAGTCTCATAGGCATATACATATAGAAGCTGCACCTCCTCCTCCCCTCTCACAGCATACAGTCTAGAATTGTAGGAGAAAAAGACAGGGGCGCTTCTATGGTGTAATACCCTTTGTCAATAGTGGGAAGTTAAATAAATGATATAGCTGCTCACCTGGTGGAGTTGTGCTGGCAGGCACAACTCTGTGATGCACATGTATAATAATACGGCGTTCCTGTGCTGCCACGCTCTCAAGATACAATCCTTTTCTCCGGGGTGATAGGAATCTATCTTGTAGATAAGTCCAATGGATGTATGTAGCGATGTTGAGCGTTTGAATGGCGCTAGGACGACCCAATTAGTATTTTCAGGATCTTTTAATTTTATAAAATAGGTACACAATAATAAATAAATAAATAAAAGTCTATAAAATAAGTTCCGAACAACGCGTTGTTGCACCCCATCCTCCCGTCTCACAGCATACAGTCTCATAGGCATATACATATAGAAGCTGCACCCCCTCCTCCCCTCTCACAGCATACAGTCTCATAGGCATATACATATAGAAGCTGCACCCGCTCCTCCCCTCTCACAGCATACAGTCTCATAGGCATATACATAAAGGAGCTGCACCTCCTCCTCCCCTCTCACAGCATACAGTCTCATATGCATATACATATAGGAGTTGCACCCCATCCTCCCCTCTCACAGCATACACTTTAATAGGCATATACATATAGAAATGCATCCCCTCCTCCCCTCCCACAGCATACAGTCTCATAGGCATATACATATAGAAGCTGCACCTCCTCCTCCCCTCTCACAGCATACAGTCTCATAGGCATATACATATAGGAGTTGCACCCCATCCTCCCCTCTCACAGCATACAGTCTCATAGGCATATACATATAGGAGCTGCACCCCCTCCTCCCCGCCACAGCATACAGTCTCATAGGCATATACATATAGAAGCTGCACCCCCTCCTCCCCTCTCACAGCGTACAATCTCATAGGCATATACATATAAGAGCTGCACCTCCTCCTCCCCTCTCACAGCATACAGTCTCATTGGCATATACATATAGGAGCTGCACCCCCTCCTTCCCTCTTACAACGAACAATCTCTTAGGGTGATGCCACATGTGGCGCTTTAAACGCCTTTTTGGCCCAATTCTAAGCAGTCCGTCAAAAACTGCATGCGTTTTTGACCAGTTTGAATTAAGATAATTGGTCAAACCTGTCAAAAACGGATGCGGTTCTTGACGGACTGCTTAAAAACGTGCCAAAAAGCGCATTCAAAATGCCACGTGTGGCATCACCCTTCACACATAAGCATCAACTATTTCCTCCTCCTCTTGGTCTACTATTTGCAGTACCATGGTAGGTCGTCTCTTGGAGTAAGTTATTAACCCCTTGACGACAGCCATACAGCTATGTATGCCCTAATTGTACAAACCCCATGCAGCTGCGCCTTATTTCCGGTGAAATATAGTGCATGTGTGCTGACTATACCCTGCCATGCTCAATGCTGCGTTTGTACTGCAAGCATACGCCGCCATATACGTTAGTGGCCTTGAGCCCTAACAGAGATCCCTCCGGTTCTGTGACACCTAGAAACAAAATGCTAATATTATATGAAATCCTGTCCCCTTCAGCACATACTGTATGTAATGTAGTGGTCAGGGGAGGAATCCCATAGGGAATTCCCTGATACATTCCTTATGTCTCCGACCCATTGTGTGCCCTGCACTTACCCAGAAGATCAGTAATGTTCGATATGTGGAACGTGAGCCTCCAGAGAGGAGACCAGAAGGGGGAAGCCCTGGGGACGGTAATCATATCCTGCATGTACTGGGCCATGTTCACATGTGGTCATTTCAGCCCTCAGCCCATTCACCTGTACAGGGACCTATACAAACAACTGCATGTCATAGGGACGGAGCTCCCGTGCAGCAATCTCTCCTCTGGTTCACACTCTCTACTGGTTTATTTTAATTTAACGCGAAACACCGGCGGCTCGTTCCCGATCGCAAGCGTTTCCATAGAAACGCCGATGTGATCGGGCCGAGGCCCGCCCCGGTGGGCGCGACTTTGTCTGCGTTTGAAAGTGCAGACCAAGCGCTACGTGTGGCGCCGGCCTTTGGGTTTCTAGACTATAAGCCATATTTATACTTGTGCATTGTGTACTATCACTATTGTGCAGGGGGTGGCAGATGACGCAGAGGCTTCATGAATCTGGCACCCCTGCACTGCATGGAAACTTTTTTTTTAGGGTCACCTTTACTATGGAGTGTGTGACACAATTCTCAGTAATAAATGTGGCGCACAGTCAGACTAAGCAGTAACAGCTCTTTTGTGCACATTTATTGAGTCTTGTCGGACACAGAGCAGCCACCACGCCAAACTGGTGCTTTATAAACACATGTACAAGCTCCAAGTCAGACAGAAAACTGGCGCCACAATAATAGATCTGGGCCAATGGGTTAGAAAACTCAAATGATGGGGAACCCCCTCCCTCCCTCCCCATTCTGGAACCGACCGTAACCCCTTACTGACTTGTGCCATACTAATACCGTCCTGGCGCATATTGCAGCAAATACTTACCAGTAACACTGGTACACAATGCTGCCAGCGCCTTCAAAAAGATGGCGGCGCATAGAACTGATATACAGTAAAACAAACAGTAAAAATAATAAGCACGTCAGGTATCGCTGCATCCGAAAATGCTCGATCTATCAAAATGTAATAACTGTTTTTCACTGCGTTTAACCGGTTTTAATTTTTGTAAGTGTATGAAAACATTATAAAACCTATATTAATGTGTTACCCCCCATGATCTCACCGACCCAAAATATAAAGTAGACGTGTCATGTGGGGCGCACAGCGAAAGCTGTAAAATCCAAGGCCACAAGAAAACGTTGCAAATACGTTTTTTCACCATTTTCACTGCATTTGGAATTTATTTTTCCTGCTTCCCAGTACACGGCAGGAATATTAAATACTGTCACTATGAAGTGCAATGTGTTACATAGAAAACAAGCCCCCGCACAGCTCTACATGGGAAAATAAAAAGTTATAGATTTTTGAAGGTGGGGAGTAAAATATGGAAATGAAAACACACAAAAAAAAAGGCCCGGTCGTTGGGGTATTGACATTTGAGTAAATAAATAATTTTGTTTGTATCATTGAAAGTTGAACAATTTTTTAATATACTTTTTGTATCGATTCCCAAGGGTGATGCCACACGTCACGTTTTTGGACCGTTTTTAAGCATGCGTTATAAATATTTCCCATGCGTTATAAATATTGCAGCGCTGGGGTCCTGGGTTCGAATCCCACTCAGGTCAACATCTGCAAAGAGTTTGTATGTTCTCTCCGTGTTTGCGTGGTTTCCTCCGGGTACTCCGGTTTCCTCCCACACTCCAAAACATACTGGTAGGTTGTTTAGATTGTGAGCCCCATGGGGACAGGGACCAATTTGACATGCTTGTGCAGCGCTGCGGTATCTGTGTGTGCTATATAAATAATTATTATTATTATTATTATAGATGGTATATAGCGAGGGAGGTGTATGATAGAAGATGGTATATAGCGAGGGAGGTGTATGATAGAAGATGGTATATAGCGAGGGAGGTGTATGATAGAAGATGGTATATAGTGAGGGAGGTGTATGACAGAAGATGGTATATAGCGAGGGAGGTGTATGATAGAAGATGGTATATAGCGAGGGAGGTGTATGATAGAAGATGGTATATAGCGAGGGAGGTGTATGATAGAAGATGGTATATAGCGAGGGAGGTGTATGATAGAAGATGGTATATAGCGAGGGAGGTGTATGACAGAAGATGGTATATAGCGAGGGAGGTGTATGATAGAAGATGGTATATAGCGAGGGAGGTGTATGATAGAAGATGGTATATAGCGAGGGAGGTGTATGATAGAAGATGGTATATAGCGAGGGAGGTGTATGATAGAAGATGGTATATAGCGAGGGAGGTGTATGATAGAAGATGGCATATAGCGAGGGAGGTGTATGATAGAAGATGGTATATAGCGAGGGAGGTGTATGATAGAAGATGGTATATAGCGAGGGAGGTGTATGATAGAAGATGGTATATAGCGAGGGAGGTGTATGATAGAAGATGGTATATAGCGAGGGAGGTGTATGATAGAAGGTGGTATATAGCGAGGGAGGTGTATGATAGAAGATGGTATATAGCGAGGGAGGTGTATGATAGAAGATGGTATATAGCGAGGGAGGTGTATGATAGAAGATGGTATATAGCGAGGGAGGTGTATGATAGAAGATGGTATATAGCGAGGGAGGTGTATGACAGAAGATGGTATATAGCGAGGGAGGTGTATGATAGAAGATGGTATATAGCGAGGGAGGTGTATGATAGAAGATGGTATATAGCGAGGGAGGTGTATGATAGAAGATGGTATATAGCGAGGGAGGTGTATGATAGAAGATGGTATATAGCGAGGGAGGTGTATGATAGAAGATGGTATATAGCGAGGGAGGTGTATGATAGAAGATGGTATATAGCGAGGGAGGTGTATGATAGAAGATGGTATATAGCGAGGGAGGTGTATGATAGAAGATGGTATATAGCGAGGGAGGTGTATGATAGAAGATTGTATATAGCGAGGGAGGTGTATGATAGAAGATGGTATATAGCGAGGGAGGTGTATGATAGAAGATGGTATATAGCGAGGGAGGTGTATGATAGAAGATGGTATATAGCGAGGGAGGTGTATGATAGAAGATGGTATATAGCGAGGGAGGTGTATGATAGAAGATGGTATATAGCGAGGGAGGTGTATGATAGAAGATGGTATATAGCGAGGGAGGTGTATGATAGAAGATGGTATATAGCGAGGGAGGTGTATGATAGAAGATGGTATATAGCGAGGGAGGTGTATGATAGAAGATGGTATATAGCGAGGGAGGTGTATGATAGAAGATGGTATATAGCGAGGGAGGTGTATGATAGAAGATGGTATATAGCGAGGGAGGTGTATGATAGAAGATGGTATATAGCGAGGGAGGTGTATGATAGAAGATGGTATATAGCGAGGGAGGTGTATGATAGAAGATGGTATATAGCGAGGGAGGTGTATGATAGAAGATGGTATATAGCGAGGGAGGTGTATGATAGAAGATGGTATATAGCGAGGGAGGTGTATGATAGAAGATGGTATATAGCGAGGGAGGTGTATGATAGAAGATGGTATATAGCGAGGGAGGTGTATGATAGAAGATGGTATATAGCGAGGGAGGTGTATGACAGAAGATGGTATATATAGCGAGGGAGGTGTATGATAGAAGATGGTATATAGCGAGGGAGGTGTATGATAGAAGATGGTATATAGCGAGGGAGGTGTATGATAGAAGATGGTATATAGCGAGGGTGGTGTATGATAGAAGATGGTATATAGCGAGGGAGGTGTATGATAGAAGATGGCATGAACTCTTCCAGACTGAATGAGTGATACAAGGCCAGGACATATCACATTTCGGCAGGCAGAGTTGTGCCAGCGGTGCCCCCTGCTTGGGTACAGGGCTGTGGATGGGTCATTGTCCTCTCCTCAATGTGCTACTGTGTGATGATGGCAGCGCTCCACCACCGGCTCCGGGACCCACTCACTTATCGGGTCATATTCCAGGGCTGAAAGATGAAAGGCTTCCGATGGCAGCAAATCTCATCATCCCCCTCTGACTGAACCTCCTGATCTTGTCACAGAAGGTCCTGATCCATTGTAATGACCCATACAATAATGGCTATGAAGGTGTGAAGTCACTGACAGCAACCAGAGGTCTTAGAAATAGCAACTTAATATTGCATAAGTTTTCAATATACAATAGTTACAGTATATAGTGGGTCTGTATAATGGGTCAGTGGAGGAGAAGGGGAGATGTGCAGTACAGGAAGATACAAGGGGAAACAATGGTGACATCACAGCTCCCAGTGACATCATGTAATGTGCAGGACAGGAAGATACAAGGGGAAACAATGGTGACATCACAGCTCCCAGTGACATCCTGTAATGTGCAGGACAGGAAGATACAAGGGGAAACAATGGTGACATCACAGCTCCCAGTGACATCATGTAATGTGCAGGACAGGAAGATACAAGGGGAAACAATGGTGACATCACAGCTCCCAGTGACATCCTGTAATGTGCAGGACAGGAAGATACAAGGGGAAACAATGGTGACATCACAGCTCCCAGTGACATCATGTAATGTGCAGGACAGGAAGATACAAGGGGAAACAATGGTGACATCACAGCTCCCAGTGACATCATGTAATGTGCAGGACATGAAGATACAAGGGGAAACAATGGTGACATCACAGCTCCCAGTGACATCATCTAATGTGCAGGACATGAAGATACAAGGGGAAACAATGGTGACATCACAGCTCCCAGTGACATCATGTAATGTGCAGGACAGGAAGATACAAGGGGAAACAATAGTGACATCACAGCTCCCAGTGACATCATCTAATGTGCAGGACATGAAGATACAAGGGGAAACAATGGTGACATCACAGCTCCCAGTGACATCATGTAATGTGCAGTACAGGAAGATACAAGGGGAAACAATAGTGACATCACAGCTCCCAGTGACATCATGTAATGTGCAGGACAGGAAGATACAAGGGGAAACAATGGTGACATCACAGCTCCCAGTGACATCATGTAATGTGCAGGACAGGAAGATACAAGGGGAAACAATGGTGACATCACAGCTCCCAGTGACATCATGTAATGTGCAGGACAGGAAGATACAAGGGGAAACAATGGTGACATCACAGCTCCCAGTGACATCATGTAATGTGCAGTACAGGAAGATACAAGGGGAAACAATGGTGACATCACAGCTCCCAGTGACTTCATGTAATGTGCAGGACAGGAAGATACAAGGGGAAACAATGGTGACATCACAGCTCCCAGTGACATCATCTAATGTGCAGGACATGAAGATACAAGGGGAAACAATAATGACATCACAGCTCCCAGTGACATCATCTAATGTGCAGGACATGAAGATACAAGGGGAAACAATGGTGACATCACAGCTCCCAGTGACATCATGTAATGTGCAGGACAGGAAGATACAAGGGGAAACAATGGTGACATCACAGCTCCCAGTGACATCATGTAATGTGCAGGACAGGAAGATACAAGGGGAAACAATGGTGACATCACAGCTCCCAGTGACATCATGTAATGTGCAGGACAGGAAGATACAAGGGGAAACAATGGTGACATCACAGCTCCCAGTGACATCATGTAATGTGCAGTACAGGAAGATACAAGGGGAAACAATGGTGACATCACAGCTCCCAGTGACATCATGTAATGTGCAGGACAGGAAGATACAAGGGGAAACAATGGTGACATCACAGCTCCCAGTGACATCATGTAATGTGCAGGACAGGAAGATACAAGGGGAAACAATGGTGACATCACAGCTCCCAGTGACATCATGTAATGTGCAGGACAGGAAGATACAAGGGGAAACAATGGTGACATCACAGCTCCCAGTGACATCATGTAATGTGCAGGACAGGAAGATACAAGGGGAAACAATGGTGACATCACAGCTCCCAGTGACATCATGTAATGTGCAGTACAGGAAGATACAAGGGGAAACAATGGTGACATCACAGCTCCCAGTGACATCATGTAATGTGCAGGACAGGAAGATACAAGGGGAAACAATGGTGACATCACAGCTCCCAGTGACATCATGTAATGTGCAGGACAGGAAGATACAAGGGGAAACAATGGTGACATCACAGCTCCCAGTGACATCATGTAATGTGCAGGACAGGAAGATACAAGGGGAAACAATGGTGACATCACAGCTCCCAGTGACATCATGTAATGTGCAGGACAGGAAGATACAAGGGGAAACAATGGTGACATCACAGCTCCCAGTGACATCATGTAATGTGCAGTACAGGAAGATACAAGGGGAAACAATGGTGACATCACAGCTCCCAGTGACATCATGTAATGTGCAGGACAGGAAGATACAAGGGGAAACAATGGTGACATCACAGCTCCCAGTGACATCATGTAATGTGCAGGACAGGAAGATACAAGGGTAAACAATGGTGACATCACAGCTCCCAGTGACATCATCTAATGTGCAGGACAGGAAGATACAAGGGGAAACAATGGTGACATCACAGCTCCCAGTGACATCATCTAATGTGCAGGACAGGAAGATACAAGGGGAAACAATGGTGACATCACAGCTCCCAGTGACATCATGTAATGTGCAGGACAGGAAGATACAAGGGGAAACAATAGTGACATCACAGCTCCCAGTGACATCATGTAATGTGCAGGACAGGAAGATACAAGGGGAAACAATGGTGACATCACAGCTCCCAGTGACATCATGTAATGTGCAGGACAGGAAGATACAAGGGGAAACAATGGTGACATCACAGCTCCCAGTGACATCATGTAATGTGCAGGACAGGAAGATACAAGGGGAAACAATGGTGACATCACAGCTCCCAGTGACATCATGTAATGTGCAGGACAGGAAGATACAAGGGGAAACAATAGTGACATCACAGCTCCCAGTGACATCATGTAATGTGCAGGACAGGAAGATACAAGGGGAAACAATAGTGACATCACAGCTCCCAGTGACATCATGTAATGTGCAGGACAGGAAGATACAAGGGGAAACAATAGTGACATCACAGCTCCCAGTGACATCATGTAATGTGCAGGACAGGAAGATACAAGGGGAAACAATAGTGACATCACAGCTCCCAGTGACATCATGTAATGTGCAGTACAGGAAGATACAAGGGGAAACAATGGTGACATCACAGCTCCCAGTGACATCATGTAATGTGCAGGACAGGAAGATACAAGGGGAAACAATGGTGACATCACAGCTCCCAGTGACATCATGTAATGTGCAGGACATGAAGATACAAGGGGAAACAATAGTGACATCACAGCTCCCAGTGACATCATGTAATGTGCAGGACAGGAAGATACAAGGGGAAACAATAGTGACATCACAGCTCCCAGTGACATCATGTAATGTGCAGGACAGGAAGATACAAGGGGAAACAATGGTGACATCACAGCTCCCAGTGACATCATGTAATGTGCAGGACAGGAAGATACAAGGGGAAACAATGGTGACATCACAGCTCCCAGTGACATCATGTAATGTGCAGGACAGGAAGATACAAGGGGAAACAATGGTGACATCACAGCTCCCAGTGACATCATGTAATGTGCAGGACAGGAAGATACAAGGGGAAACAATGGTGACATCACAGCTCCCAGTGACATCATGTAATGTGCAGGACAGGAAGATACAAGGGGAAACAATGGTGACATCACAGCTCCCAGTGACATCATGTAATGTGCAGGACAGGAAGATACAAGGGGAAACAATAGTGACATCACAGCTCCCAGTGACATCATCTAATGTGCAGGACATGAAGATACAAGGGGAAACAATGGTGACATCACAGCTCCCAGTGACATCATGTAATGTGCAGGACAGGAAGATACAAGGGGAAACAATGGTGACATCACAGCTCCCAGTGACATCATGTAATGTGCAGGACAGGAAGATACAAGGGGAAACAATAGTGACATCACAGCTCCCAGTGACATCATGTAATGTGCAGGACATGAAGATACAAGGGGAAACAATGGTGACATCACAGCTCCCAGTGACATCATGTAATGTGCAGGACATGAAGATACAAGGGGAAACAATAGTGACATCACAGCTCCCAGTGACATCATGTAATGTGCAGGACAGGAAGATACAAGGGGAAACAATGGTGACATCACAGCTCCCAGTGACATCATGTAATGTGCAGGACAGGAAGATACAAGGGGAAACAATGGTGACATCACAGCTCCCAGTGACATCATGTAATGTGCAGTACAGGAAGATACAAGGGGAAACAATAGTGACATCACAGCTCCCAGTGACATCATGTAATGTGCAGGACAGGAAGATACAAGGGGAAACAATGGTGACATCACAGCTCCCAGTGACATCATGTAATGTGCAGGACAGGAAGATACAAGGGGAAACAATGGTGACATCACAGCTCCCAGTGACATCATGTAATGTGCAGGACAGGAAGATACAAGGGGAAACAATGGTGACATCACAGCTCCCAGTGACATCATGTAATGTGCAGGACAGGAAGATACAAGGGGAAACAATGGTGACATCACAGCTCCCAGTGACATCATGTAATGTGCAGGACAGGAAGATACAAGGGGAAACAATGGTGACATCACAGCTCCCAGTGACATCATGTAATGTGCAGGACATGAAGATACAAGGGGAAACAATAGTGACATCACAGCTCCCAGTGACATCATGTAATGTGCAGGACAGGAAGATACAAGGGGAAACAATGGTGACATCACAGCTCCCAGTGACATCCTGTAATGTGCAGTACAGGAAGATACAAGGGGAAACAATGGTGACATCACAGCTCCCAGTGACATCATGTAATGTGCAGTACAGGAAGATACAAGGGGAAACCATAGTGACATCACAGCTCCCAGTGACATCATGTAATGTGCAGGACAGGAAGATACAAGGGGAAACAATAGTGACATCACAGCTCCCAGTGACATCATCTAATGTGCAGGACATGAAGATACAAGGGGAAACAATGGTGACATCACAGCTCCCAGTGACATCATGTAATGTGCAGGACAGGAAGATACAAGGGGAAACAATGGTGACATCACAGCTCCCAGTGACATCATGTAATGTGCAGGACAGGAAGATACAAGGGGAAACAATAGTGACATCACAGCTCCCAGTGACATCATCTAATGTGCAGGACATGAAGATACAAGGGGAAACAATGGTGACATCACAGCTCCCAGTGACAACATGTAATGTGCAGGACAGGAAGATACAAGGGTAAACAATGGTGACATCACAGCTCCCAGTGATATCATGTAATGTGCAGGACAGGAAGATACAAGGGGAAACAATGGTGACATCACAGCTCCCAGTGACATCATGTAATGTGCAGGACAGGAAGATACAAGGGTAAACAATGGTGACATCACAGCTCCCAGTGACATCATGTAATGTGCAGGACAGGAAGATACAAGGGGAAACAATGGTGACATCACAGCTCCCAGTGACATCATGTAATGTGCAGGACAGGAAGATACAAGGGGAAACAATAGTGACATCACAGCTCCCAGTGACATCATGTAATGTGCAGGACAGGAAGATACAAGGGGAAACAATAGTGACATCACAGCTCCCAGTGACATCATGTAATGTGCAGGACAGGAAGATACAAGGGGAAACAATGGTGACATCACAGCTCCCAGTGACATCATGTAATGTGCAGGACATGAAGATACAAGGGGAAACAATGGTGACATCACAGCTCCCAGTGACATCATGTAATGTGCAGGACAGGAAGATACAAGGGGAAACAATAGTGACATCACAGCTCCCAGTGACATCATGTAATGTGCAGGACAGGAAGATACAAGGGGAAACAATAGTGACATCACAGCTCCCAGTGACATCATGTAATGTGCAGGACAGGAAGATACAAGGGGAAACAATGGTGACATCACAGCTCCCAGTGACATCATGTAATGTGACGGACAGGAAGATACAAGGGGAAACAATAGTGACATCACAGCTCCCAGTGACATCATGTAATGTGCAGGACAGGAAGATACAAGGGGAAACAATGGTGACATCACAGCTCCCAGTGACATCATGTAATGTGCAGGACATGAAGATACAAGGGGAAACAATGGTGACATCACAGCTCCCAGTGACATCATGTAATGTGCAGGACAGGAAGATACAAGGGGAAACAATGGTGACATCACAGCTCCCAGTGACATCATGTAATGTGCAGTACAGGAAGATACAAGGGGAAACAATAGTGACATCACAGCTCCCAGTGACATCATGTAATGTGCAGGACAGGGAGATACAAGGGGAAACAATGGTGACATCACAGCTCCCAGTGACATCATGTAATGTGCAGGACAGGAAGATACAAGGGGAAACAATGGTGACATCACAGCTCCCAGTGACATCATGTAATGTGCAGTACAGGAAGATACAAGGGGAAACAATGGTGACATCACAGCTCCCAGTGACATCATGTAATGTGCAGGACAGGAAGATACAAGGGGAAACAATGGTGACATCACAGCTCCCAGTGACATCATGTAATGTGCAGGACAGGAAGATACAAGGGGAAACAATAGTGACATCACAGCTCCCAGTGACATCATGTAATGTGCAGGACAGGAAGATACAAGGGGAAACAATAGTGACATCACAGCTCCCAGTGACATCATGTAATGTGCAGGACAGGAAGATACAAGGGGAAACAATGGTGACATCACAGCTCCCAGTGACATCATGTAATGTGCAGGACAGGAAGATACAAGGGGAAACAATAGTGACATCACAGCTCCCAGTGACATCATGTAATGTGCAGGACAGGAAGATACAAGGGGAAACAATGGTGACATCACAGCTCCCAGTGACATCATGTAATGTGCAGGACATGAAGATACAAGGGGAAACAATGGTGACATCACAGCTCCCAGTGACATCATGTAATGTGCAGGACAGGAAGATACAAGGGGAAACAATGGTGACATCACAGCTCCCAGTGACATCATCTAATGTGCAGGACAGGAAGATACAAGGGGAAACAATAGTGACATCACAGCTCCCAGTGACATCATGTAATGTGCAGGACAGGAAGATACAAGGGGAAACAATGGTGACATCACAGCTCCCAGTGACATCATCTAATGTGCAGGACAGGAAGATACAAGGGGAAACAATAGTGACATCACAGCTCCCAGTGACATCATGTAATGTGCAGGACAGGAAGATACAAGGGGAAACAATGGTGACATCACAGCTCCCAGTGACATCATCTAATGTGCAAGACAGGAAGATACAAGGGGAAACAATGGTGACATCACAGCTCCCAGTGACATCATGTAATGTGCAGGACAGGAAGATACAAGGGGAAACAATGGTGACATCACAGCTCCCAGTGACATCATCTAATGTGCAGGACAGGAAGATACAAGGGGAAACAATGGTGACATCACAGCTCCCAGTGACATCATGTAATGTGCAGGACAGGAAGATACAAGGGGAAACAATGGTGACATCACAGCTCCCAGCGACATCATGTAATGTGCAGGACATGAAGATACAAGGGGAAACAATGGTGACATCACAGCTCCCAGTGACATCATGTAATGTGCAGGACATGAAGATACAAGGGGAAACAATGGTGACATCACAGCTCCCAGTGACATCATGTAATGTGCAGGACAGGAAGATACAAGGGGAAACAATGGTGACATCACAGCTCCCAGTGACATCATGTAATGTGCAGGACAGGAAGATACAAGGGGAAACAATGGTGACATCACAGCTCCCAGTGACATCATGTAATGTGCAGGACAGGAAGATACAAGGGGAAACAATGGTGACATCACAGCTCCCAGTGACATCATGTAATGTGCAGGACAGGAAGATACAAGGGGAAACAATGGTGACATCACAGCTCCCAGTGACATCATGTAATGTGCAGGACAGGAAGATACAAGGGGAAACAATAGTGACATCACAGCTCCCAGTGACATCATGTAATGTGCAGGACAGGAAGATACAAGGGGAAACAATGGTGACATCACAGCTCCCAGTGACATCATGTAATGTGCAGGACAGGAAGATACAAGGGAAACAATGGTGACATCACAGCTCCCAGTGACATCATGTAATGTGCAGGACAGGAAGATACAAGGGGAAACAATGGTGACATCACAGCTCCCAGTGACATCATGTAATGTGCAGGACAGGAAGATACAAGGGGAAACAATGGTGACCTCACAGCTCCCAGTGACATCATGTAATGTGCAGGACAGGAAGATACAAGGGGAAACAATGGTGACATCACAGCTCCCAGTGACATCATGTAATGTGCAGGACATGAAGATACAAGGGGAAACAATAGTGACATCACAGCTCCCAGTGACATCATGTAATGTGCAGTACAGGAAGATACAAGGGGAAACAATAGTGACATCACAGCTCCCAGTGACATCATGTAATGTGCAGGACAGGAAGATACAAGGGGAAACAATAGTGACATCACAGCTCCCAGTGACATCATGTAATGTGCAGGACAGGAAGATACAAGGGGAAACAATGGTGACATCACAGCTCCCAGTGACATCATGTAATGTGCAGGACAGGAAGATACAAGGGGAAACAATGGTGACATCACAGCTCCCAGTGACATCATGTAATGTGCAGGACAGGAAGATACAAGGGGAAACAATGGTGACATCACAGCTCCCAGTGACATCATCTAATGTGCAGGACAGGAAGATACAAGGGGAAACAATGGTGACATCACAGCTCCCAGTGACATCATGTAATGTGCAGTACAGGAAGATACAAGGGGAAACAATAGTGACATCACAGCTCCCAGTGACATCATGTAATGTGCAGTACAGGAAGATACAAGGGGAAACAATAGTGACATCACAGCTCCCAGTGACATCATGTAATGTGCAGGACAGGAAGATACAAGGGGAAACAATGGTGACATCACAGCTCCCAGTGACATCATGTAATGTGCAGTACAGGAAGATACAAGGGGAAACAATAGTGACATCACAGCTCCCAGTGACATCATGTAATGTGCAGTACAGGAAGATACAAGGGGAAACAATAGTGACATCACAGCTCCCAGTGACATCATGTAATGTGCAGGACAGGAAGATACAAGGGGAAACAATGGTGACATCACAGCTCCCAGTGACATCATGTAATGTGCAGGACAGGAAGATACAAGGGGAAACAATGGTGACATCACAGCTCCCAGTGACATCATGTAATGTGCAGTACAGGAAGATACAAGGGGAAACAATAGTGACATCACAGCTCCCAGTGACATCATGTAATGTGCAGGACAGGAAGATACAAGGGTCTCCTGAGCTGATCCCATGACTTGGCCCCTGATTGGAGCTGAGTTGTCTCGGTCATAAAGTAGGACAGGGCTTTCCATCTTGTGATCAGGGTCTAACCACAAGCCTTATGTAAGAGCCGCCTGCAGCCATAGTCATGGGACAGGGGGCACGCCGTGTCAGCATGGTGCCCAGGAATCAGTACTGGCACATTGTGGCGGCCCAGGCAGGAGGTGCAGGACCATGATGCATAGCTGCCACTGGCCCCTATGTACGTCCCACAATCCCCAGGATGGGAAGTTCTTTTTCCTTTCCTACTTCCTGTTCTATTTTAGTAGCAGGATGTGTATCACATAATAATCATGATCTGATCCCACTGCCTCCCACAAGAGAAAACACTCAGGGGATCAAATCCAGGGAATGTTTCACGGACCGCAATCTAGAGTACGACAAGAAGATCAGAATGTATCATGATGATGTCATCGTACGGGCTACATATAAAGTCAGTGATGTCATCCTATGAGATGTGCTATGTGTATCATCAGTGATGTCATCCTATGAGATGTGCTATGTGTATCATCAGTGATGTCATCCTATGAGATGTGCTATGTGTATCATCAGTGATGTCATCCTATGAGATGTGCTATGTGTATCATCAGTGATGTCATCCTATGAGATGTGCTATGTGTATCATCAGTGATGTCATCCTATGAGATGTGCTATGTGTATCATCAGTGATGTCATCCTATGAGATGTGCTATGTGTATCATCAGTGATGTCATCCTATGGGATGTGCTATGTGTATCATCAGTGATGTCATCCTATGAGATGTGCTATGTGTATCATCAGTGATGTCATCCTATGAGATGTGCTATGTGTATCATCAGTGATGTCATCCTATGAGATGTGCTATGTGTATCATCAGTGATGTCATCCTATGAGATGTGCTATGTGTATCATCAGTGATGTCATCCTATGAGATGTGCTATGTGTATCATCAGTGATGTCATCCTATGAGATGTGCTATGTGTATCATCAGTGATGTCATCCTATGGGATGTGCTATGTGTATCATCAGTGATGTCATCCTATGAGATGTGCTATGTGTATCATCAGTGATGTCATCCTATGAGATGTGCTATGTGTATCATCAGTGATGTCATCCTATGGGATGTGCTATGTGTATCATCAGTGATGTCATCCTATGAGATGTGCTATGTGTATCATCAGTGATGTCATCCTATGGGATGTGCTATGTGTATCATCAGTGATGTCATCCTATGAGATGTGCTATGTGTATCATCAGTGATGTCATCCTATGAGATGTGCTATGTGTATCATCAGTGATGTCATCCTATGAGATGTGCTATGTGTATCATCAGTGATGTCATCCTATGAGATGTGCTATGTGTATCATCAGTGATGTCATCCTATGGGATGTGCTATGTGTATCATCAGTGATGTCATCCTATGGGATGTGCTATGTGTATCATCAGTGATGTCATCCTATGAGATGTGCTATGTGTATCATCAGTGATGTCATCCTATGGGATGTGCTATGTGTATCATCAGTGATGTCATCCTATGAGATGTGCTATGTGTATCATCAGTGATGTCATCCTATGAGATGTGCTATGTGTATCATCAGTGATGTCATCCTATGAGATGTGCTATGTGTATCATCAGTGATGTCATCCTATGAGATGTGCTATGTGTATCATCAGTGATGTCATCCTATGAGATGTGCTATGTGTATCATCAGTGATGTCATCCTATGAGATGTGCTATGTGTATCATCAGTGATGTCATCCTATGAGATGTGCTATGTGTATCATCAGTGATGTCATCCTATGAGATGTGCTATGTGTATCATCAGTGATGTCATCCTATGAGATGTGCTATGTGTATCATCAGTGATGTCATCCTATGGGATGTGCTATGTGTATCATCAGTGATGTCATCCTATGAGATGTGCTATGTGTATCATCAGTGATGTCATCCTATGAGATGTGCTATGTGTATCATCAGTGATGTCATCCTATGGGATGTGCTATGTGTATCATCAGTGATGTCATCCTATGAGATGTGCTATGTGTATCATCAGTGATGTCATCCTATGGGATGTGCTATGTGTATCATCAGTGATGTCATCCTATGAGATGTGCTATGTGTATCATCAGTGATGTCATCCTATGAGATGTGCTATGTGTATCATCAGTGATGTCATCCTATGAGATGTGCTATGTGTATCATCAGTGATGTCATCCTATGAGATGTGCTATGTGTATCATCAGTGATGTCATCCTATGGGATGTGCTATGTGTATCATCAGTGATGTCATCCTATGGGATGTGCTATGTGTATCATCAGTGATGTCATCCTATGAGATGTGCTATGTGTATCATCAGTGATGTCATCCTATGGGATGTGCTATGTGTATCATCAGTGATGTCATCCTATGAGATGTGCTATGTGTATCATCAGTGATGTCATCCTATGAGATGTGCTATGTGTATCATCAGTGATGTCATCCTATGAGATGTGCTATGTGTATCATCAGTGATGTCATCCTATGAGATGTGCTATGTGTATCATCAGTGATGTCATCCTATGAGATGTGCTATGTTGATTTTCTTATATGTAATGATGATGTCAAAATGTATAATAGGGATTTCTTGTACACCGCTGATGAGCAGCGGTGTACACGGGTGGTGATGATGGAGAAGGTCTACATGTGAGCAGCGGTGCACACGGGTGATGATAGAGAAGGTCTACATGTGAGCAGCGGTGTACACGGGTGATGATGAAGAACGTCTACATGTGAGCAGCGGTGCACCTGGGTGGTGATGGAGAAGGTCTACATGTGAGCAGCGGTGTACACGGGTGATGGAGAAGGTCTACATGTGAGCAGCGGTGTACACGGGTGGTGATGGTGGAGAAGGTCTACATGTGAGCAGCGGTGTACACGGGTGATGGAGAAGGTCTACATGTGAGCAGTGGTGTACACGGGTGGTGATGGTGGAGAAGGTCTACATGTGAGCAGCGGTGTACACGGGTGGTGATGGTGGAGAAGGTCTACATGTGAGCAGTGGTGCACACGGGTGCTGATGGTGGAGAAGGTCTACATGTGAGCAGCGGTGTACACGGGTGATGGTGGAGAAGGTCTACATGTGAGCAGCGGTGTACACGGGTGATGGAGAAGGTCTACATGTGAGCAGCGGTGTACACGGGTGATGGAGAAGGTCTACATGTGAGCAGCGGTGTACACGGGTGGTGATGGAGAAGGGCTACATGTGAGCAGCGGTGTACACGGGTGGTGATGGAGAAGGGCTACATGTGAGCAGCGGTGCACACGGGTGGTGATGGTGGAGAAGGTCTACATGTGAGCAGCGGTGCACACGGGTGGTGATGATGGAGAAGGTCTACATGTGAGCAGCGGTGCACACGGGTGGTGATGGAGAAGAGCTACATGTGAGCAGCGGTGCACACGGGTGATGATAGAGAAGGTCTACATGTGAGCAGCGGTGCACACGGGTGATGATGGTGGAGAAGGTCTACATGTGAGCAGCAGTGCACACGGGTGGTGATGATGGAGAAGGTCTACATGTGAGCAGCGGTGTACACGGGTGATGATAGAGAAGGTCTACATGTGAGCAGCGGTGCACACGGGTGATGATGGTGGAGAAGGTCTACATGTGAGCAGCGGTGTACACGGGTGATGATGAAGAACGTCTACATGTGAGCAGCGGTGCACCTGGGTGGTGATGGAGAAGGTCTACATGTGATCAGCGGTGTACACGGGTGATGGTGGAGAAGGGCTACATGTGAGCAGCGGTGTACACGGGTGATGGAGAAGGTCTACATGTGAGCAGCGGTGTACACGGGTGCTGATGGTGGAGAAGGTCTACATGTGAGCAGCGGTGTACACGGGTGATGGTGGAGAAGGGCTACATGTGAGCAGCGGTGTACACGGGTGATGGTGGAGAAGGGCTACATGTGAGCAGCGGTGTACACGGGTGATGGAGAAGGTCTACATGTGAGCAGCGGTGTACACGGGTGGTGATGGAGAAGGGCTACATGTGAGCAGCGGTGTACACGGGTGGTGATGGAGAAGGTCTACATGTGATCAGCGGTGTACACGGGTGGTGATGGTGGAGAAGGTCTACATGTGAGCAGCGGTGTACACGGGTGATGATCCAGAAGGGCTACATGTGAGCAGCGGTGTACACGGGTGATGGTGGAGAAGGTCTACATGTGAGCAGCGGTGTACACGGGTGATGATGGTGGAGAAGGTCTACATGTGAGCAGCGGTGTACACGGGTGCTGATGGTGGAGAAGGTCTACATGTGAGCAGCGGTGTACACGGTTGGTGATGCAGAAGGTCTACATGTGAGCAGCGGTGTACACGGGTGATGATGAAGAACGTCTACATGTGAGCAGCGGTGCACCTGGGTGGTGATGGAGAAGGGCTACTTGTTAGCAGCGGTGTACACGGGTGGTGATGATGGAGAAGGTCTACATGTGAGCAGCGGTGCACACGGGTGATGATAGAGAAGGTCTACATGTGAGCAGCGGTGTACACGGGTGATGATAGAGAAGGTCTACATGTGAGCAGCGGTGTACACGGGTGATGATGAAGAACGTCTACATGTGAGCAGCGGTGCACCTGGGTGGTGATGGAGAAGGTCTACATGTGAGCAGCGGTGTACACGGGTGATGGAGAAGGTCTACATGTGAGCAGCGGTGTACACGGGTGATGATAGAGAAGGTCTACATGTGAGCAGCGGTGTACACGGGTGATGATGAAGAACGTCTACATGTGAGCAGCGGTGCACCTGGGTGGTGATGGAGAAGGTCTACATGTGAGCAGCGGTGTACACGGGTGATGGAGAAGGTCTACATGTGAGCAGTGGTGTACACGGGTGGTGATGGTGGAGAAGGTCTACATGTGAGCAGCGGTGTACACGGGTGGTGATGGTGGAGAAGGTCTACATGTGAGCAGTGGTGCACACGGGTGCTGATGGTGGAGAAGGTCTACATGTGAGCAGCGGTGTACACGGGTGATGGTGGAGAAGGGCTACATGTGAGCAGCGGTGTACACGGGTGATGGAGAAGGTCTACATGTGAGCAGCGGTGTACACGGGTGGTGATGGAGAAGGGCTACATGTGAGCAGCGGTGTACACGGGTGGTGATGGAGAAGGGCTACATGTGAGCAGCGGTGCACACGGGTGGTGATGGTGGAGAAGGTCTACATGTGAGCAGCGGTGCACACGGGTGGTGATGATGGAGAAGGTCTACATGTGAGCAGCGGTGCACACGGGTGGTGATGGAGAAGAGCTACATGTGAGCAGCGGTGCACACGGGTGATGATAGAGAAGGTCTACATGTGAGCAGCGGTGCACACGGGTGATGATGGTGGAGAAGGTCTACATGTGAGCAGCAGTGCACACGGGTGGTGATGATGGAGAAGGTCTACATGTGAGCAGCGGTGTACACGGGTGATGATAGAGAAGGTCTACATGTGAGCAGCGGTGCACACGGGTGATGATGGTGGAGAAGGTCTACATGTGAGCAGCGGTGTACACGGGTGATGATGAAGAACGTCTACATGTGAGCAGCGGTGCACCTGGGTGGTGATGGAGAAGGTCTACATGTGATCAGCGGTGTACACGGGTGATGGTGGAGAAGGGCTACATGTGAGCAGCGGTGTACACAGGTGATGGAGAAGGTCTACATGTGAGCAGCGGTGTACACGGGTGCTGATGGTGGAGAAGGTCTACATGTGAGCAGCGGTGTACACGGGTGATGGTGGAGAAGGGCTACATGTGAGCAGCGGTGTACACGGGTGATGGTGGAGAAGGGCTACATGTGAGCAGCGGTGTACACGGGTGATGGAGAAGGTCTACATGTGAGCAGCGGTGTACACGGGTGGTGATGGAGAAGGGCTACATGTGAGCAGCGGTGTACACGGGTGGTGATGGAGAAGGTCTACATGTGAGCAGCGGTGTACACGGGTGGTGATGGAGAAGGGCTACATGTGAGCAGCGGTGCACACGGGTGGTGATGGTGGAGAAGGTCTACATGTGATCAGCGGTGTACACGGGTGGTGATGGTGGAGAAGGTCTACATGTGAGCAGCGGTGTACACGGGTGATGATCCAGAAGGGCTACATGTGAGCAGCGGTGTACACGGGTGATGGTGGAGAAGGTCTACATGTGAGCAGCGGTGTACACGGGTGATGATGGTGGAGAAGGTCTACATGTGAGCAGCGGTGTACACGGGTGCTGATGGTGGAGAAGGTCTACATGTGAGCAGCGGTGTACACGGTTGGTGATGCAGAAGGTCTACATGTGAGCAGCGGTGTACACGGGTGATGATGAAGAACGTCTACATGTGAGCAGCGGTGCACCTGGGTGGTGATGGAGAAGGGCTACTTGTGAGCAGCGGTGTACACGGGTGATGATAGAGAAGGTCTACATGTGAGCAGCGGTGTACACGGGTGATGATCCAGAAGGTCTACATGTGAGCAGCGGTGCACACGGGTGATGATGCAGAAGGTCTAAATGTGAGCAGCGGTGCACACGGGTGATGATGAAGAAGGGCTACATGTGAGCAGCGGTGTACACGGGTGGTGATGGAGAAGGGCTACATGTGAGCAGCGGTGTACACGGGTGCTGATGGTGGAGAAGGTCTACATGTGAGCAGCGGTGTACACGGGTGATGGTGGAGAAGGGCTACATGTGAGCAGCGGTGTACACGGGTGATGGAGAAGGGCTACATGTGAGCAGCGGTGTACACGGGTGATGGAGAAGGTCTACATGTGAGCAGCGGTGTACACGGGTGATGGTGGAGAAGGTCTACATGTGAGCAGCGGTGTACACGGGTGATGATGGTGGAGAAGGTCTACATGTGAGCAGCGGTGTACACGGGTGATGATGAAGAACGTCTACATGTGAGCAGCGGTGCACCTGGGTGGTGATGGAGAAGGGCTACATGTGAGCAGCGGTGTACACGGGTGCTGATGGTGGAGAAGGTCTACATGTGAGCAGCGGTGTACACGGGTGATGGTGGAGAAGGGCTACATGTGAGCAGCGGTGTACACGGGTGATGGAGAAGGTCTACATGTGAGCAGTGGTGTACACGGGTGATGGAGAAGGTCTACATGTGAGCAGCGGTGTACACGGGTGGTGATGGTGGAGAAGGGCTACATGTGAGCAGCGGTGTACACGGGTGATGATGAAGAACGTCTACATGTGAGCAGCGGTGTACACGGGTGATGATGGTGGAGAAGGTCTACATGTGAGCAGCGGTGTACACGGGTGATGATGGTGGAGAAGGTCTACATGTGAGCAGCGGTGTACACGGGTGATGATGAAGAACGTCTACATGTGAGCAGCGGTGCACCTGGGTGGTGATGGAGAAGGGCTACATGTGAGCAGCGGTGTACACGGGTGCTGATGGTGGAGAAGGTCTACATGTGAGCAGCGGTGTACACGGGTGATGGTGGAGAAGGGCTACATGTGAGCAGCGGTGTACACGGGTGATGGAGAAGGTCTACATGTGAGCAGTGGTGTACACGGGTGATGGAGAAGGTCTACATGTGAGCAGCGGTGTACACGGGTGGTGATGGTGGAGAAGGGCTACATGTGAGCAGCGGTGTACACGGGTGATGATGAAGAACGTCTACATGTGAGCAGCGGTGTACACGGGTGCTGATGGTGGAGAAGGTCTACATGTGAGCAGCGGTGTACACGGTTGGTGATGCAGAAGGTCTACATGTGAGCAGCGGTGTACACGGGTGATGATGAAGAACGTCTACATGTGAGCAGCGGTGCACCTGGGTGGTGATGGAGAAGGGCTACTTGTGAGCAGCGGTGTACACGGGTGATGATGGAGAAGGTCTACATGTGAGCAGCGGTGCACACGGGTGGTGATGGAGAAGGGCTACTTGTGAGCAGCGGTGCACACGGGTGGTGATGGAGAAGGGCTACTTGTGAGCAGCGGTGTACACGGGTGATGATAGAGAAGGTCTACATGTGAGCAGCGGTGTACACGGGTGATGATCCAGAAGGTCTACATGTGAGCAGCGGTGCACACGGGTGATGATGCAGAAGGTCTAAATGTGAGCAGCGGTGCACACGGGTGATGATGAAGAAGGGCTACATGTGAGCAGCGGTGTACACGGGTGGTGATGGAGAAGGGCTACATGTGAGCAGCGGTGTACACGGGTGCTGATGGTGGAGAAGGTCTACATGTGAGCAGCGGTGTACACGGGTGATGGTGGAGAAGGGCTACATGTGAGCAGCGGTGTACACGGGTGATGGAGAAGGGCTACATGTGAGCAGCGGTGTACACGGGTGATGGAGAAGGTCTACATGTGAGCAGCGGTGTACACGGGTGATGGTGGAGAAGGTCTACATGTGAGCAGCGGTGTACACGGGTGATGATGGTGGAGAAGGTCTACATGTGAGCAGCGGTGTACACGGGTGATGATGAAGAACGTCTACATGTGAGCAGCGGTGCACCTGGGTGGTGATGGAGAAGGGCTACATGTGAGCAGCGGTGTACACGGGTGCTGATGGTGGAGAAGGTCTACATGTGAGCAGCGGTGTACACGGGTGATGGTGGAGAAGGGCTACATGTGAGCAGCGGTGTACACGGGTGATGGAGAAGGTCTACATGTGAGCAGCGGTGTACACGGGTGATGATGAAGAACGTCTACATGTGAGCAGCGGTGTACACGGGTGATGATGGTGGAGAAGGTCTACATGTGAGCAGCGGTGTACACGGGTGCTGATGGTGGAGAAGGTCTACATGTGAGCAGCGGTGTACACGGGTGGTGATGGTGGAGAAGGTCTACATGTGAGCAGCGGTGTACACGGGTGATGATGAAGAACGTCTACATGTGAGCAGCGGTGTACACGGGTGATGATGGTGGAGAAGAGCTACATGTGAGCAGCGGTGCACCTGGGTGGTGATGGAGAAGGTCTACATGTGAGCAGCGGTGTACACGGGTGATGATGGAGAAGGTCTACATGTGAGCAGCGGTGCACATGGGTGGTGATAGAGAATGTTTACATGTGAGCAGCGGTGTACACGGGTGGTGATGGAGAATGTCTACATGTGAGCAGCGGTGTACACGGGTGGTGATGGAGAATGTTTACATGTGAGCAGCGGTGTACACGGGTGATGATAGAGAAGGGCTACATGTGAGCAGCGGTGTACACGGGTGATGATGGTGGAGAAGGTCTACATGTGAGCAGCGGTGCACACGGTGGTGATGGTGGAGAAGGTCTACATGTGAGCAGCGGTGTACACGGGTGGTGATGGAGAAGGTCTACATGTGAGCAGCGGTGTACACGGGTGCTGATGGTGGAGAAGGTCTACATGTGAGCAGCGGTGTACACGGGTGGTGATGGAGAAGGGCTACATGTGAGCAGCGGTGCACACGGGTGGTGATGGAGAAGGTCTACATGTGAGCAGCGGTGCACACGGGTGGTGATGGTGGAGAAGGTCTACATGTGAGCAGCGGTGTACACGGGTGGTGATGCAGAAGGTCTACATGTGAGCAGCGGTGTACACGGGTGCTGATGGTGGAGAAGGTCTACATGTGAGCAGCGGTGTACACGGGTGCTGATGGTGGAGAAGGTCTACATGTGAGCAGCGGTGTACACGGGTGATGATGGAGAAGGTCTACATGTGAGCAGCGGTGTACACGGTGATGATGGTGGAGAAGGTCTACATGTGAGCAGCGGTGTACACGGGTGCTGATGGTGGAGAAGGTCTACATGTGAGCAGCGGTGTACACGGTTGGTGATGCAGAAGGTCTACATGTGAGCAGCGGTGTACACGGGTGATGATGGTGGAGAAGGTCTACATGTGAGCAGCGGTGTACACGGGTGATGATGGTGGAGAAGGTCTACATGTGAGCAGTGGTGTACACGGGTGGTGATGGAGAAGGGCTACATGTGAGCAGCGGTGTACACGGGTGATGATGGTGGAGAAGGGCTACATGTGAGCAGCGGTGTACACGGGTGGTGATGGAGAAGAGCTACATGTGAGCAGCGGTGTACACGGGTGCTGATGGTGCAGAAGGTCTACATGTGAGCAGCGGTGTACACGGGTGATGGTGGAGAAGGTCTACATGTGAGCAGCAGTGCACACGGGTGATGGTGGAGAAGGTCTACATGTGAGCAGCGGTGTACACGGGTGATGATGGAGAAGGTCTACATGTGAGCAGCGGTGTACACGGGTGCTGATGGTGCAGAAGGTCTACATGTGAGCAGCGGTGTACACGGGTGATGGTGGAGAAGGGCTACATGTGAGCAGCGGTGCACACGGGTGATGGTGGAGAAGAGCTACATGTGAGCAGCGGTGTACACGGGTGATGGTGGAGAAGGTCTACATGTGAGCAGCGGTGTACACGGGTGCTGATGGTGGAGAAGGTCTACATGTGAGCAGCGGTGTACACGGGTGATGATGGTGGAGAAGGTCTACATGTGAGCAGCGGTGTACACGGGTGGTGATGGTGGAGAAGGTCTACATGTGAGCAGCGGTGCACATGGGTGGTGATAGAGAATGTTTACATGTGAGCAGCGGTGTACACGGGTGGTGATGGAGAAGGTCTACATGTGAGCAGCGGTGTACACGGGTGGTGATGGAGAATGTCTACATGTGAGCAGCGGTGTACACGGGTGATGATGGAGAAGGTCTACATGTGAGCAGCGGTGTACACGGGTGATGATGGAGAAGGTCTACATGTGAGCAGCGGTGTACACGGGTGATGGTGGAGAAGGTCTACATGTGAGCAGCGGTGTACACGGGTGGTGATGGAGAAGGGCTACATGTGAGCAGCGGTGCACACGGGTGGTGATGCAGAAGGTCTACATGTGAGCAGCGGTGTACACGGGTGGTGATGGTGGAGAAGGGCTACATGTGAGCAGCGGTGCACACGGGTGATGATGGTGGAGAAGGTCTACATGTGAGCAGCGGTGCACACGGGTGATGATGGTGGAGAAGGTCTACATGTGAGCAGTGGTGTACACGGGTGCTGATGATGGAGAAGGTCTACATGTGAGCAGCGGTGTACACGGGTGATGATGAAGAACGTCTACATGTGAGCAGCGGTGTACACGGGTGGTGATGGAGAAGGTCTACATGTGAGCAGCGGTGTACACGGGTGGTGATGGTGGAGAAGGGCTACATGTGAGCAGCGGTGTACACGGGTGGTGATGCAGAAGGTCTACATGTGAGCAGCGGTGTACACGGTTGGTGATGCAGAAGGTCTACATGTGAGCAGCGGTGTACACGGGTGCTGATGGTGGAGAAGGTCTACATGTGAGCAGCGGTGTACACGGGTGCTGATGGTGGAGAAGGTCTACATGTGAGCAGCGGTGTACACGGGTGATGGTGGAGAAGGTCTACATGTGAGCAGCGGTGTACACGGGTGATAATGGTGGAGAAGGTCTACATGTGAGCAGCGGTGTACACGGGTGATGATGGTGGAGAAGGTCTACATGTGAGCAGCGGTGTACACGGGTGATGATGGTGGAGAAGGTCTACATGTGAGCAGCGGTGTACACGGGTGATGGTGGAGAAGGGCTACATGTGAGCAGCAGTGCACACGGGTGATGGTGGAGAAGAGCTACATGTGAGCAGCGGTGTACACGGGTGATGGTGGAGAAGAGCTACATGTGAGCAGCGGTGTACACGGGTGATGGTGGAGAAGGTCTACATGTGAGCAGCGGTGTACACGGGTGCTGATGGTGGAGAAGGTCTACATGTGAGCAGCGGTGTACACGGGTGATGGTGGAGAAGGTCTACATGTGAGCAGCGGTGCACACGGGTGATGATGGAGAAGG
Organism: Engystomops pustulosus; assembly: GCF_040894005.1. Lineage (NCBI taxonomy): Eukaryota > Metazoa > Chordata > Amphibia > Anura > Leptodactylidae > Engystomops > Engystomops pustulosus. The sequence continues at coordinate 113,980,896 of NC_092419.1, forward strand.
TCTACATGTGAGCAGCGGTGTACACGGGTGATGATGGTGGAGAAGGTCTACATGTGAGCAGTGGTGCACACGGGTGATGGTGGAGAAGGTCTACATGTGAGCAGTGGTGTACACGGGTGATGGAGAAGGTCTACATGTGAGCAGCGGTGTACACGGGTGATGATGGTGGAGAAGGGCTACATGTGAGCAGCGGTGTACACGGGTGGTGATGCAGAAGGTCTACATGTGAGCAGCGGTGTACACGGGTGATGGAGAAGGTCTACATGTGAGCAGCGGTGTACACGGGTGGTGATGCAGAAGGGCTACATGTGAGCAGCGGTGTACACGGGTGCTGATGGTGGAGAAGGTCTAAATGTGAGCAGCGGTGCACACGGGTGATGGTGGAGAAGGGCTACATGTGAGCAGCGGTGTACACGGGTGGTGATGGAGAAGAGCTACATGTGAGCAGCGGTGTACACGGATGGTGATGGTGGAGAAGGTCTACATGTGAGCAGCGGTGTACACGGGTGATGGTGGAGAAGGTCTACATGTGAGCAGTGGTGTACACGGGTGCTGATGGAGAAGGGCTACATGTGAGCAGCGGTGTACACGGTTGATGATGGAGAAGGTCTACATGTGAGCAGCGGTGTACACGGGTGGTGATGGAGAAGGTCTACATGTGAGCAGCGGTGTACACGGGTGATGATGGTGGAGAAGGTCTACATGTGAGCAGCGGTGTACACGGGTGCTGATGGTGGAGAAGGTCTACATGTGAGCAGCGGTGTACACGGGTGATGATGGAGAAGGTCTACATGTGAGCAGCGGTGCACATGGGTGATGATGGAGAAGGTCTACATGTGAGCAGCGGTGCACACGGGTGGTGATGGTGGAGAAGGTCTACATGTGAGCAGCGGTGCACACGGGTGATGATGGTGGAGAAGGTCTACATGTGAGCAGCGGTGCACACGGGTGATGGTGGAGAAGGTCTACATGTGAGCAGTGGTGTACACGGGTGCTGATGGAGAAGGGCTACATGTGAGCAGCGGTGTACACGGTTGATGATGGAGAAGGTCTACATGTGAGCAGCGGTGTACACGGGTGGTGATGGAGAAGGTCTACATGTGAGCAGCGGTGTACACGGGTGATGATGGTGGAGAAGGTCTACATGTGAGCAGCGGTGTACACGGGTGCTGATGGTGGAGAAGGTCTACATGTGAGCAGCGGTGTACACGGGTGCTGATGATGGAGAAGGGCTACATGTGAGCAGCGGTGTACACGGGTGATGATGGAGAAGGTCTACATGTGAGCAGCGGTGCACATGGGTGATGATGGAGAAGGTCTACATGTGAGCAGCGGTGCACACGGGTGATGATGGTGGAGAAGGTCTACATGTGAGCAGCGGTGCACACGGGTGATGGTGGAGAAGGTCTACATGTGAGCAGCGGTGCACACGGGTGCTGATGGTGGAGAAGGGCTACATGTGAGCAGCGGTGTACACGGGTGGTGATGCAGAAGGTCTACATGTGAGCAGCGGTGTACACGGGTGATGGTGGAGAAGAGCTACATGTGAGCAGCGGTGCACACGGGTGATGATGGAGAAGGTCTACATGTGAGCAGCGGTGCACACGGGTGATGATGGTGGAGAAGGTCTACATGTGAGCAGCGGTGTACACGGGTGATGATGGTGGAGAAGGTCTACATGTGAGCAGCGGTGCACACGGGTGGTGATGGAGAAGGTCTACATGTGAGCAGCAGTGCACACGGGTGATGATGGTGGAGAAGGGCTACATGTGAGCAGCAGTGCACACGGGTGATGATGGTGGAGAAGGGCTACATGTGAGCAGTGGTGTACACGGGTGGTGATGGTGGAGAAGGTCTACATGTGAGCAGCGGTGTACACGGGTGGTGATGGTGGAGAAGGTCTACATGTGAGCAGCAGTGCACACGGGTGATGATGGTGGAGAAGGGCTACATGTGAGCAGCGGTGTACACGGGTGATGGTGGAGAAGGTCTACATGTGAGCAGCGGTGTACACGGGTGATGGTGGAGAAGGGCTACATGTGAGCAGCGGTGTACACGGGTGATGGTGGAGAAGGGCTACATGTGAGCAGCGGTGTACACGGGTGATGGTGGAGAAGGGCTACATGTGAGCAGCGGTGCACACGGGTGGTGATGGAGAAGGTCTACATGTGAGCAGCGGTGTACACGGGTGATGATGGAGAAGGTCTACATGTGAGCAGCGGTGTACACGGGTGGTGATGGAGAAGGTCTACATGTGATCAGCGGTGTACACGGGTGATGGTGGAGAAGGGCTACATGTGAGCAGCGGTGCACCTGGGTGGTGATGGAGAAGGTCTACATGTGAGCAGCGGTGTACACGGGTGATGATGAAGAACGTCTACATGTGAGCAGCGGTGCACCTGGGTGGTGATGGAGAAGGTCTACATGTGAGCAGCGGTGTACACGGGTGATGATAGAGAAGGTCTACATGTGAGCAGCGGTGTACACGGGTGATGGTGGAGAAGGGCTACATGTGAGCAGCGGTGTACACGGGTGATGATGGAGAAGGGCTACATGTGAGCAGCGGTGTACATGGGTGATGATGGAGAAGGTCTACATGTGAGCAGCGGTGCACACGGGTGATGATGGAGAAGGTCTACATGTGAGCAGCGGTGCACACGGGTGATGATGGAGAAGGTCTACATGTGAGCAGCGGTGTACACGGGTGGTGATGGAGAAGGTCTACATGTGAGCAGCGGTGCACCTGGGTGGTGATGGAGAAGGTCTACATGTGATCAGCGGTGTACACGGGTGGTGATGGTGGAGAAGGTCTACATGTGAGCAGCGGTGTACACGGGTGATGATAGAGAAGGTCTACATGTGAGCAGCGGTGTACACGGGTGATGGTGGAGAAGGGCTACATGTGAGCAGCGGTGTACACGGGTGATGATGGAGAAGGGCTACATGTGAGCAGCGGTGTACATGGGTGATGATGGAGAAGGTCTACATGTGAGCAGCGGTGCACACGGGTGATGATGGAGAAGGTCTACATGTGAGCAGCGGTGCACACGGGTGATGATGGAGAAGGTCTACATGTGAGCAGCGGTGTACACGGGTGGTGATGGAGAAGGTCTACATGTGAGCAGCGGTGCACCTGGGTGGTGATGGAGAAGGTCTACATGTGAGCAGCGGTGTACACGGGTGATGGTGGAGAAGGGCTACATGTGAGCAGCGGTGTACACGGGTGATGATGGAGAAGGTCTACATGTGAGCAGCGGTGCACACGGGTGATGATGGAGAAGGTCTACATGTGAGCAGCGGTGTACACGGGTGATGATGGAGAAGGTCTACATGTGAGCAGCGGTGTACACGGGTGGTGATGGAGAAGGGCTACATGTGAGCAGCGGTGTACATGGGTGATGGTGGAGAAGGGCTACATGTGAGCAGCGGTGTACATGGGTGATGGTGGAGAAGGGCTACATGTGAGCAGCGGTGTACACGGGTGATGATGGAGAAGGGCTACATGTGAGCAGCGGTGTACACGGGTGATGATGGAGAAGGTCTACATGTGAGCAGCGGTGCACACGGGTGATGATGGTGGAGAAGGTCTACATGTGAGCAGCGGTGTACACGGGTGATGGTGGAGAAGGTCTACATGTGAGCAGCGGTGTACACGGGTGATGGAGAAGGTCTACATGTGAGCAGCGGTGCACACGGGTGATGATGGTGGAGAAGGTCTACATGTGAGCAGCGGTGTACACGGGTGATGATGGAGAAGGTCTACATGTGAGCAGCGGTGTACACGGGTGATGATGGAGAAGGGCTACATGTGAGCGCAGGCTTTGGAGAGCTCCTTTCATATTAAGACATCTGAAGTTCTAATAGAGGATTTTTCGATTGTGCTACAGTTATCCTCCACAATGACACATTTCAATATGTCGGCCCCATTGTGTCTGCAGTGCAGGTGCGCTGTAAATAGCTCATCATCCCGGGAACATCACCCTGGAAAATGACATGAACACTCGGTGCTGATGGAGGGAGCACCTGCTGGGGGACAGCTGGCCCAGTCTCCTCAAAATCTAACGGACCCGGCAGCCATATTGTTCCTCTGTGCTCATGTATAGTAAACGCCTCAATGTGAAAGGTCTGAGTGCACACATCCTGCTATACACATTCCGGCAAGATCATCCTGTTTTCTGCATTTTTTTTTCAAGTTAACAGTTTGAAAAATAATAGAGCCTGAGTGTCAGCGTCTCCCTGCCCTGTCCCCCCAAGTGTCAGCGTGTCCCTGTCCTGTCCCCCCAAGTGTCAGCGTGTCCCTGCCCTGTCCCCCCAAGTGTCAGCGTCTCCCTGCCCTGTCCCCCCAAGTGTCAGCGTGTCCCTGTCCTGTCCCCCCAAGTGTCAGCGTCTCCCTGCCCTGTCCCCCCCAAGTGTCAGCGTGTCCCTGTCCTGTCCCCCAAGTGTCAGCGTGTCCCTGTCCTGTCCCCCAAGTGTCAGCGTGTCCCTGTCCTGTCCCCCAAGTGTCAGCGTGTCCCTGTCCTGTCCCCCCAAGTGTCAGCGTGTCCCTGTCCTGTCTCCCAAGTGTCAGCGTGTCCCTGTCCTGTCCCCCCCAACTGTCAGCGTGTCCCTGTCCTGTCCCCCCAAGTGTCAGCGTGTCCCTGTCCTGTCCCCCCCAAGTGTCAGCGTGTCCCTGCCCTGTCCCCCCAAGTGTCAGCGTCTCCCTGCCCTGTCCCCCCAAGTGTCAGCGTGTCCCTGTCCTGTCCCCCCAAGTGTCAGCGTGTCCCTGTCCTGTCCCCCAAGTGTCAGCGTGTCCCTGTCCTGTCCCCCAAGTGTCAGCGTGTCCCTGCCCTGTCCCCCCAAGTGTCAGCGTCTCCCTGCCCTGTCCCCCCAAGTGTCAGCGTCTCCCTGCCCTGTCCCCCCAAGTGTCAGCGTGTCCCTGCCCTGTCCCCCCAAGTGTCAGCGTCTCCCTGCCCTGTCCCCCCAAGTGTCAGCGTGTCCCTGTCCTGTCCCCCCAAGTGCCAGCGTGTCCCTGTCCTGTCCTCCCAAGTGTCAGCGTGTCCCTATCCTGTCCCCCCAAGCGTCAGCGTGTCCCTGTCCTGTCCCCCCAAGTGTCAGCGTCTCCCTGCCCTGTCCCCCCAAGTGTCAGCGTGTCCCTGCCCTGTCCCCCCAAGTGTCAGCGTCTCCCTGCCCTGTCCCCCCAAGTGTCAGCGTGTCCCTGTCCTGTCCCCCCAAGTGCCAGCGTGTCCCTGTCCTGTCCTCCCAAGTGTCAGCGTGTCCCTATCCTGTCCCCCCAAGTGTCAGCGTGTCCCTGTCCTGTCCCCCCCAAGTGTCAGCGTGTCCCTGTCCTGTCCTCCCAAGTGTCAGCGTGTCCCTGTCCTGTCCCCCCAAGTGTCAGCGTGTCCCTGTCCATGTCCCCCCAAGTGTCAGCGTGTCCCTGTCCTGTCCCCCCAAGTGTCAGCGTGTCCCTGTCCTGTCCCCCCAAGTGCCAGCGTGTCCCTGTCCTGTCCCCCCCAAGTGTCAGCGTGTCCCTGTCCTGTCCCCCCAAGTGTCAGCGTGTCCCTGTCCTGTCCCCCAAGTGTCAGCGTGTCCCTGTCCTGTCCCCCCAAGTGTCAGCGTGTCCCTGTCCTGTCCCCCCAAGTGTCAGCGTGTCCCTGTCCTGTCCCCCCAAGTGTCAGCGTGTCCCTGTCCTGTCCCCCCAAGTGTCAGCGTGTCCCTGTCCTGTCCTCCCAAGTGTCAGCGTGTCCCTGTCCTGTCCACCCAAGTGTCAGCGTGTCCCTGTCCTGTCCTCCCAAGTGTCAGCGTGTCCCTGTCCTGTCCCCCCAAGTGTCAGCGTGTCCCTGTCCATGTCCCCCCAAGTGCCAGCGTGTCCCTGTCCTGTCACCCCCCAAGTGCCAGCGTGTCCCTGTCCTGTCCCCCCAAGTGTCAGCGTGTCCCTGTCCTGTCCCCCCAAGTGTCAGCGTGTCCCTGTCCTGTCCCCCCAAGTGTCAGCGTGTCCCTGTCTTGTCCTGTCCCCCAAGTGTCAGCGTGTCCCTGTCCTGTCCCCCCAAGTGTCAGCGTGTCCCTGTCCTGTCCCCCAAGTGTCAGCGTGTCCCTGTCCTGTCCCCCCAAGTGTCAGCGTGTCCCTGTCCTGTCCCCCAAGTGTCAGCGTGTCCCTGTCTTGTCCCCCCAAGTGTCAGTGTGTCCCTGTCCCCCCAAGTGTCAGCGTGTCCCTGTCTTGTCCTGTCCCCCAAGTGTCAGCGTGTCCCTGTCTTGTCCTGTCCCCCAAGTGTCAGCGTGTCCCTGTCCTGTCCCCCAAGTGTCAGCGTGTCCCTGTCCTTTCCCCCCAAGTGTCAGCGTGTCCCTGTCCTGTCCCCCCAAGTGTCAGCGTGTCCCTGTCCCCCCAAGTGTCAGCGTGTCCCTGCCCTGTCCCCCCAAGTGTCAGCGTGTCCCTGTCCTGTCCCCCAAGTGTCAGCGTGTCCCTGTCCTGTCCCCCCAAGTGTCAGCGTGTCCCTGCCCTGTCCCCCAAGTGTCAGCGTGTCCCTGTCCTGTCCCCCAAGTGTCAGCGTGTCCCTGTCCTGTCCCCCCAAGTGTCAGCGTGTCCCTGTCCTGTCCCCCCAAGTGTCAGCGTGTCCCTGTCCTGTACCCCCCAAGTGTCAGCGTGTCCCTGTCCTGTCCCCCCCAAGTGTCAGCGTGTCCCTGCCCTGTCCCCCAAGTGTCAGCGTGTCCCTGTCCTGTCCCCCCAAGTGTCAGCGTGTCCCTGTCCTGTCCCCCAAGTGTCAGCGTGTCCCTGTCCTGTCCCCCCAAGTGTCAGCGTGTCCCTCTCCTGTCCCCCCAAGTGTCAGCGTGTCCCTGTCCTGTCCCCCAAGTGTCAGCGTGTCCCTGTCCTGTCCCCCCAAGTGTCAGCGTGTCCCTGCCCTGTCCCCCCAAGTGTCAGCGTGTCCCTGTCCTGTCCCCCCAAGTGTCAGCGTGTCCCTGTCCTGTCCCCCCAAGTGTCAGCGTGTCCCTGTCCTGTCCCCCCAAGTGTCAGCGTGTCCCTTTCCTGTCCCCCCAAGTGTCAGCGTGTCCCTGTCCTGTCCCCCAAGTGTCAGCGTGTCCCTGTCCTGTCCCCCAAGTGTCAGCGTGTCCCTGTCCTGTCCCCCAAGTGTCAGCGTGTCCCTGTCCTGTCCCCCAAGTGTCAGCGTGTCCCTGTCCTGTCCCCCAAGTGTCAGCGTGTCCCTGTCCTGTCCCCCAAGTGTCAGCGTGTCCCTGTCCTGTCCCCCAAGTGTCAGCGTGTCCCTGTCCTGTCCCCCCAAGTGTCAGCGTGTCCCTGTCCTGTCCCCCCAAGTGTCAGCGTGTCCCTGTCCTGTCCCCCAAGTGTCAGCGTGTCCCTGTCCTGTCCCCCCAAGTGTCAGCGTGTCCCTGTCCTGTCCCCCCAAGTGTCAGCGTGTCCCTGTCTTGTCCTGTCCCCCAAGTGTCAGCGTGTCCCTGTCTTGTCCCCCCAAGTGTCAGTGTGTCCCTGTCCCCCCAAGTGTCAGCGTGTCCCTGTCTTGTCCTGTCCCCCAAGTGTCAGCGTGTCCCTGTCCTGTCCCCCCAAGTGTCAGCGTGTCCCTGTCCTGTCCCCCCAAGTGTCAGCGTGTCCCTGTCTTGTCCTGTCCCCCAAGTGTCAGCGTGTCCCTGTCCTGTCCCCCCAAGTGTCAGCGTGTCCCTGTCCTGTCCCCCAAGTGTCAGCGTGTCCCTGTCCTGTCCCCCCAAGTGTCAGCGTGTCCCTGTCCTGTCCCCCAAGTGTCAGCGTGTCCCTGTCCTGTCCCCCCCAAGTGTCAGCGTGTCCCTGTCCCCCCCAAGTGTCAGCGTGTCCCTGTCCTGTCCCCCCAAGTGTCAGCGTGTCCCTGTCCTGTCCCCCCAAGTGTCAGCGTGTCCCTGTCCTGTCCCCCCAAGTGTCAGCGTGTCCCTGTCCTGTCCCCCCCAAGTGTCAGCGTGTCCCTGTCCTGTCCCCCCCAAGTGTCAGCGTGTCCCTGTCCTGTCCCCCCAAGTGTCAGCGTGTCCCTGTCCTGCCCCCCAAGTGTCAGCGTGTCCCTGTCCTGTCCCCCCCAAGTGTCAGCGTGTCCCTGTCCTGTCCCCCAAGTGTCAGCGTGTCCCTGTCCTGTCCCCCAAGTGTCAGCGTGTCCCTGTCCTGTCCCCCCAAGTGTCAGCGTGTCCCTGTCCTGTCCCCCCAAGTGTCAGTGTGTCCCTGTCCTGTCCCCCCAAGTGTCAGCGTGTCCCTGTCCTGTCCCCCCAAGTGTCAGCGTGTCCCTGTCCTGTCCCCCCAAGTGTCAGCGTGTCCCTGTCCTGTCCCCCCAAGTGTCAGCGTGTCCCTGTCCTGTCCCCCCAAGTGTCAGCGTGTCCCTGTCCTGTCCCCCCAAGTGTCAGCGTGTCCCTGTCCTGTCCCCCCAAGTGCCAGCGTGTCCCTGTCCTGTCCCCCCAAGTGTCAGCGTGTCCCTGTCCTGTCCCCCCAAGTGTCAGCGTGTCCCTGTCCTGTCCCCCCAAGTGTCAGTGTGTCCCTGTCCTGTCCCCCCAAGTGTCAGCGTGTCCCTGTCCTGTCCCCCAAGTGTCAGCGTGTCCCTGTCCTGTCCCCCCAAGTGTCAGCGTGTCCCTGTCCTGTCCCCCCAAGTGTCAGCGTGTCCCTGTCCTGTCCCCCCAAGTGTCAGCGTGTCCCTGTCCTGTCCCCCCAAGTGTCAGCGTGTCCCTGTCCTGTCCCCCCAAGTGTCAGCGTGTCCCTGTCCTGTCCCCCCAAGTGCCAGCGTGTCCCTGTCCTGTCCCCCCAAGTGTCAGCGTGTCCCTGTCCTGTCCCCCCAAGTGTCAGCGTGTCCCTGTCCTGTCCCCCCAAGTGTCAGCGTGTCCCTGTCCTGTCCCCCCAAGTGTCAGCGTGTCCCTGTCCTGTCCCCCCCAAGTGTCAGCGTGTCCCTGTCCCGACACCCCCCAAGTGTCAGCGTGTCCCTGTCCTGTCCCCCAAGTGTCAGCGTGTCCCTGTCCTGTCCCCCCAAGTGTCAGCGTGTCCCTGTCCTGTCCCCCCAAGTGTCAGCGTGTCCCTGTCCTGTCCCCCCAAGTGTCAGCGTGTCCCTGTCCTGTCCCCCTTGTTTGTACACCTACACCGTGTGCTCCCTGGGTGTTGTCTGTACAGTCCTGGCCATAAGTCCTGAGAATGACACAAATCTCCTCTTGTCACATGATGTGTCCCTCTGGTCTGTCAGATGTTTATCACATACAGAGATACAAGTGCAATCATATTATGGGGAGCAGAAGCTTTTATTGTCAGGTGGGAGGAGTTACTGCAGCCAGTCAGTATCTGCAGGACCTCTCCTTCTTCTTCAGGACCTCTGCAATTCTCCCTGGCAGCTCTCACTCACCTCCTGCACCAGATCCTGACTGATCGCCGTCCATTCCTGCACTATCACTGCTGCATTCTGTCACAATGGGGGTCATTTATTAAGGGCCCGATTCGCGTTTTCCCGACGTGTTACCCGAATATTTCCGATTTGCGCCGCTTGTACATGAATTGCCCCGGGTTTTTGGCGCACGCGATCGGATTGTGGCGCATCGGGGCCGGTATGCGCGCGACAGAAATCGGGGGGCGTGGCCGAACGAAAACCCGACGTATTCGGAAAAACCGCCGCATTTAAAAACCGAAATGTGTCGCATAAGGACCGCTTACCTTCACCTGGTCCAGCTCGGTGCATTCCGGCGCGATGAGTTTACTTTCAGCGCAGCAGCGCCACCTGGTGGACGGCGGAAGAACTACCTTATTAAATCCCGGCCGGACCCGAATCCAGAGCGGAGAAGCCGCCGCTGGAACGCGAATGGACCGGGTAAGTAAATTTGCCCCAATGTGTTGGTTTTTGTTTGTCCCCCGTCTCCTGATGATTGACCACAAGTTCTCAATGGGATAAGATCTGGGGAGTCTCCGGGCCATGGACCCAGAATCTCTGTGTTCTGTTCCCGGGCCATGGACCCAGAATCTCTGTGTTCTGTTCCCGGGCCATGGACCCAGAATCTCTGTGTTCTGTTCCCGGGCCATGGACCCAGAATCTCTGTGTTCTGTTCCCGGGCCATGGACCAGAATCTCTGTGTTCTGTTCCCGGGCCATGGACCCAGAATCTCTGTGTTCTGTTCCCGGGCCATGGACCCAGAATCTCTGTGTTCTGTTCCCGGGCCATGGACCCAGAATCTCTGTGTTCTGTTCCCGGGCCATGGACCCAGAATCTCTTAGTTCTGTTCCCGGGCCATGGACCAGAATCTCTGTGTTCTGTTCCCGGGCCATGGACCCAGAATCTCTGTGTTCTGTTCCCGGGCCATGGACCCAGAATCTCTGTGTTCTGTTCCCGGGCCATGGACCCAGAATCTCTGTGTTCTGTTCCCGGGCCATGGACCCAGAATCTCTGTGTTCTGTTCCCGGAGCCATTTAGTTCTCCCCTTTATGGCCGGTGCTCCATCATGCTGGAGGAGGCTCTGCTCATCACCATCTGCTCCTGGAGGGTGGGGAGAAGCGGCTCCTGGAGGACATTCTGCTCCATTCTTTATTCATGGAGGTGTTTTTAGGCGATTCCCCCCCCCCCCCCCCCCCCCACATGAATGGCTGCAGGAGCTTTACAGGTGCAGGAGACAGGACTGGGGGCATCGCTCACCTTGTCTGCTCCCAACAATCAGAAAGGGGATTCATCAGAGACAGTGCCTTTCCCCAGTCCTCAGCGTCCACTCCCTGCACCTCCTGCAGAATATCCGTCTGTCCCCCAGTCCTCAGCGTCCACTCCCTGCACCTCCTGCAGAATATCCGTCTGTCCCCCAGTCCTCAGCGTCCACTCCCTGCACCTCCTGCAGAATATCCGTCTGTCCCCCAGTCCTCAGCGCCCACTCCCTGCACCTCCTGCAGAATATCCGTCTGTCCCTGATGGTTCCTGGAGAGAAGCGGCTTCTGTGCTGCCCTCCTGGACACCAGGCCTTGCTCCAGGAGTCTCCGCAGTGTCACAGTGCGTGCAGATGCCTCACACCTGCTGCTGCCATTCCTGAGCTCTGCGATGCTGGGAGCCCCATCCCCAAGCTGAGACACTTGTAAGAGACGCTCCTGGCGCTTGCTGGTCCTTCTTGGGCTCCTGGAGCCTTTTTGGTAACAATGGAGCCTCTCTCCTTGGATTCCTTGATGATGCGATAGATCGGTGACTGAGGTGACATCTTTCTCGCTCTTCCCTGTTCGGCCAGTTTTGTGCAGTGCAATGATGACTGCACGTGTTTCTTTAGAGATAACCATGGGTAACAGAAGAGACACAATGATTCCAAGCACCAGCCTCCTTGTAAAGTGTCCAGGGGTGTGATTCTTACCTAATCCTGACAGATTGTCCCCCAGCCCTGTCCCCATCAGCCCCCGCACCTGTGTTACTGGAGACATCACTGACACCATGTTACCTGCTCCTATTATACTGCCCAGTGGTGATTGTTACTTACACATGACACATTGTCCCCAGCCCTGTCCCCATCAGCCCCCGCACCTGTGTTACTGGAGACATCACTGACACCATGTTACCTGCTCCTATTATACTGCCCAGTGGTGATTGTTACTTACACATGACACATTGTCCCCAGCCCTGTCCCCATCAGCCCCCGCACCGGTGTTACTGGGGACATCACTGACACCATGTTACCTGCTCCTATTATACTGCCCAGTGGTGATTGTTACTTACACATGACACATTGTCCCCAGCCCTGTCCCCATCAGCCCCCGCACCTGTGTTACTGGAGACATCACTGACACCATGTTACCTGCTCCTATTATACTGCCCAGTGGTGATTGTTACTTACACATGACACATTGTCCCCCAGCCCTGTCCCCATCAGCCCCTGCACCTGTGTTACTGGAGACATCACTGACACCATGTTACCTGCTCCTATTATACTGCCCAGTGGTGATTGTTACTTACACATGACACATTGTCCCCAGCCCTGTCCCCATCAGCCCCCGCACCTGTGTTACTGGAGACATCACTGATACCATGTTACCTGCTCCTATTATACTGCCCAGTGGTGATTGTTACTTACACATGACACATTGTCCCCAGCCCTGTCCCCATCAGCCCCCGCACCTGTGTTACTGGAGACATCACTGACACCATGTTACCTGCTCCTATTATACTGCCCAGTGGTGATTGTTACTTACACATGACACATTGTCCCCAGCCCTGTCCCCATCAGTCCCTGCACCTGTGTTACTGGAGACATCACTGACACCATGTTACCTGCTCCTATTATACTGCCCAGTGGTGATTGTTACTTACACATGACACATTGTCCCAAGCCCTGTCCCCATCAGCCCCCGCACCTGTGTTACTGGAGACATCACTGACACCATGTTACCTGCTCCTATTATACTGCCCAGTGGTGATTGTTACTTACACATGACACATTGTCCCCAGCCCTGTCCTCATCAGCCCCCGCACCTGTGTTACTGGAGACATCACTGACACCATGTTACCTGCTCCTATTATACTGCCCAGTGGTGATTGTTACTTACACATGACACATTGTCCCCAGCCCTGTCCCCATCAGCCCCCGCACCTGTGTTACTGGAGACATCACTGACACCATGTTACCTGCTCCTATTATACTGCCCAGTGGTGATTGTTACTTACACATGACACATTGTCCCCAGCCCTGTCCCCATCAGCCCCTGCACCTGTGTTACTGGAGACATCACTGACACCATGTTACCTGCTCCTATTATACTGCCCAGTGGTGATTGTTACTTACACAGGACACATTGTCCCCAGCCCTGTCCCCATCAGCCCCCGCACCTGTGTTACTGGAGACATCACTGACACCATGTTACCTGCTCCTATTATACTGCCCAGTGGTGATTGTTACTTACACATGACACATTGTCCCCCAGCCCTGTCCCCATCAGCCCCCGCACCTGTGTTACTGGAGACATCACTGACACCATGTTACCTGCTCCTATTATACTGCCCAGTGGTGATTGTTACTTACACATGACACATTGTCCCCAGCCCTGTCCCCATCAGCCCCCGCACCTGTGTTACTGGAGACATCACTGACACCATGTTACCTGCTCCTATTATACTGCCCAGTGGTGATTGTTACTTACACATGACACATTGTCCCCAGCCCTGTCCTCATCAGCCCCCACACCTGTGTTACTGGAGACATCACTGACACCATGTTACCTGCTCCTATTATACTGCCCAGTGGTGATTGTTACTTACACATGACACATTGTCCCCAGCCCTGTCCCCATCAGCCCCCGCACCTGTGTTACTGGAGACATCACTGACACCATGTTACCTGCTCCTATTATACTGCCCAGTGGTGATTGTTACTTACACATGACACATTGTCCCCAGCCCTGTCCCCATCAGCCCCTGCACCTGTGTTACAGGAGACATCACTGACACCATGGCCGCTGCTCCGCCTAAGGCGCCTGCAATGAAGGGGAAATGTGTTTTGGGGGAAAAAGTTCATTTTCTGGGCAAATACTGACTTTGTAATGAATTGCTGTTAGGCTGATCGCTCTGTATAACATTCTGGAGAATATGCAAATTACCATAATAACGCCTTATGCCGGAGACTATGTAACAATTACCATTTGTATCATTCTCACAACTTATGGCCATGACTGTATAGCTGATCACTAATCATTAGTCTGATGCGCCTCTTCTTCCTCCCCCTCACACTGTTGAATGGTTGTTAGTTAGTTTCCAAATTTCCACTTGTTATTTTTGGGCCTGTAGGATGTGGTTACTCTCTAGTAGTTACCCCAGGTTTCCTCCTTGTGCCCTTCCCCCAGTCCCATGGCCTTGCTGCTTCCTTTCTGCTTCTCCCAGTAATGGGGGATGAAGGGTCTGGGACATCCAGGAGCTGTCAGCCGTCTAGACAGTTTCCATACAGATCTGAGTAAACATTTTTATTGGACATTTTTGCTTTTTCTGTCAGTTTGTGTTTTTACATCTCAGTGGCCTCATTTCCAACAATAATGTTTATGTAACTGTGGCTGCAGCGCAGCTTAGATACAGCGTCACATTCTCTGCTGGGTAATATGTACATGTTCCAATCATTTATCCAGGTTTAGATACAATGGAGCAGCAGATGGTATCACACAGGAGCCCAGGACCTGATAATATTCTAGGTTTGTCAGATTCATTACTCAGACTCTCCACACGCATTGATCTTTTCCTGATTGTTTAAATGACACAAACTTCCAGATATTTTACTGATACTTTATTTGATGGAGAGACATGTGGCCTTCGTACTTATCCAGCCCAATACTTTGTTTTTGTCTATTTGCCAGCGTTGAACATCTAGAGCAGTGGTGGCGAACCTATGGCACGGGTGCCAGAGGCGGCACTCAAAGCCCTTTTTGTGGGCACCCGGGCCATCGCCCCAGACGAGACTCAAAGAATCTTCCTGCAGTTATAAGTAACTTAAAAGATGCTGCTTTCAGTCATAATTTTGATATTTACTTCGCTACTTGGGACTGTAGGAAGAGGGAGAATTAGACAGGGTTGAATTATTTTTGGAGAACCTCCTGCTGGCCCCATAATTCTCTGTACAGAGGGAAACTAGAAAGAAGCTAAAATGGGGAAAATGTTCCATCTTTCTACTTGTGTCGCTGTCCTAATTTTTGGTTGGTATCTCGCGATAAATAAGCAGGGTTTTGGGTTGCAGTTTGGGCACTCGGTCGCTAAAAGGTTCGCCATCACTGATCTAGAGGCTGGAGGTTCCTCCATTCTTCTCTGTACATCTAGAGGCTGGAGGTTCCCCCATTCTTCTCTGTACATCTAGAGGCTGGAGGTTCCCCCATTCTTCTCTGTACATCTAGAGGCTGGAGGTTCCCCCATTCTTCTCTGTACATCTAGAGGCTGGAGGTTCCTCCATTCTTCTCTGTACATCTAGAGGCTGGAGGTTCCTCAAATCTTCTCTGTACATCTAGAGGCTGGAGGTTCCTCCATTCTTCTCTGTACATCTAGAGGCTGGAGGTTCCCCCATTCTTCTCTGTACATCTAGAGGCTGGAGGTTCCCCAATCTTCTCTGTACATCTAGAGCCTGGAGGTTCCCCCATTCTTCTCTGTACATCTAGAGGCTGGAGGTTTCCCCATTCTTCTCTGTACATCTAGAGGCTGGAGGTTCCTCCATTCTTCTCTGTACATCTAGAGGCTGGAGGTTCCTCCCATTCTTCTCTGTACATCTAGAGGCTGGAGGTTCCCCCATTCTTCTTTGTACATCTAGAGGCTGGAGGTTCCTCTATTCTTCTCTGTACATCTAGAGGCTGGAGGTTCTCCCATTCTTCTCTGTACATCTAGAGGCTGGAGGTTCCTCCATTCTTCTCTGTACATCTAGAGGCTGGAGGTTCCTCCATTCTTCTTTGTACATCTAGAGGCTGGAGGTTCCCCCATTCTTCTTTGTACATCTAGAGGCTGGAAGTTTCTCCATTCTTCTTTGTACATCTAGAGGCTGGAAGTTTCTCCATTCTTCTTTGTACATCTAGAGGCTGGAGGTTCCTCCATTCTTCTCTGTACATCTAGAGGATGGAGGTTCCTCCATTCTTCTCTGTACATCTAGAGGCTGGAGGTTCTCCCATTCTTTTCTGTACATCTAGAGGCTGGAGGTTCCTCCATTCTTCTCTGTACATCTAGAGGCTGGAGGTTCCCCCATTCTTCTCTGTACATCTAGAGGCTGGAGGTTCTCCCATTCTTCTCTGTACATCTAGAGGCTGGAGGTTCCCCCCATTCTTCTCTGTACATCTAGAGGCTGGAGGTTCCTCCCATTCTTCTCTGTACATCTAGAGGCTGGAGGTTCCTCCCATTCTTCTCTGTACATCTAGAGGCTGGAGGTTCCCCCATTCTTCTTTGTACATCTAGAGGCTGGAGGTTCCCCCATTCTTCTCTGTACATCTAGAGGCTGGAGGTTCCTCCATTCTTCTCTGTACATCTAGAGGCTGGAGGTCCCCCATTCTTCTCTGTACATCTAGAGGCTGGAGGTTCCTCCCATTCTTCTCTGTAAATCTAGAGGCTGGAGGTTCCCCCATTCTTCTCTGTACATCTAGAGGCTGGAGGTTCCCCCATTCTTCTCTGTACATCTAGAGGCTGGAGGTTCCTCCATTCTTCTCTGTACATCTAGAGGCTGGAGGTCCCCCATTCTTCTCTGTACATCTAGAGGCTGGAGGTTCCTCCATTCTTATCTGTACATCTAGAGGCTGGAGGTTCCTCCATTCTTCTCTGTACATCTAGAGGCTGGAGGTTCCTCCATTCTTCTCTGTACATCTAGAGGCTGGAGGTTCCTCCATTCTTCTCTGTACATCTAGAGGCTGGAGGTTCCCCCATTCTTCTCTGTACATCTAGAGGCTGGAGGTTCCCCCATTCTTCTCTGTACATCTAGAGGCTGGAGGTTCCTCCCATTCTTCTTTGTACATCTAGAGGCTGGAGGTTCTCCCATTCTTCTCTGTACATCTAGAGGCTGGAGGTTCCTCCATTCTTCTCTGTACATCTAGAGGCTGGAGGTTCCTCCATTCTTCTTTGTACATCTAGAGGCTGGAGGTTCCCCCATTCTTCTTTGTACATCTAGAGGCTGGAAGTTTCTCCATTCTTCTTTGTACATCTAGAGGCTGGAAGTTTCTCCATTCTTCTTTGTACATCTAGAGGCTGGAAGTTTCTCCATTCTTCTTTGTACATCTAGAGGCTGGAGGTTCCTCCATTCTTCTCTGTACATCTAGAGGCTGGAGGTTCCTCCCATTCTTCTCTGTACATCTAGAGGCTGGAGGTTCCTCCATTCTTCTCTGTACATCTAGAGGCTGGAGGTTCCTCCATTCTTCTCTGTACATCTAGAGGCTGGAGGTTCCTCCATTCTTCTCTGTACATCTAGAGGCTGGAGGTTCCTCCATTCTTCTCTGTACATCTAGAGGCTGGAGGTTCCTCCATTCTTCTCTGTACATCTAGAGGCTGGAGGTTCCTCCATTCTTCTTTGTACATCTAGAGGCTGGAGGTTCTCCCATTCTTCTCTGTACATCTAGAGGCTGGAGGTTCTCCCATTCTTCTCTGTACATCTAGAGGCTGGAGGTTCTCCCATTCTTCTCTGTACATCTAGAGGCTGGAGGTTCCCCCCATTCTTCTTTGTACATCTAGAGGCTGGAGGTTCCTCCATTCTTCTTTGTACATCTAGAGGCTGGAGGTTCCTCCCATTCTTCTTTGTACATCTAGAGGCTGGAGGTTCTCCCATTCTTCTCTGTACATCTAGAGGCTGGAGGTTCCCCCATTCTTCTTTGTACATCTAGAGGCTGGAGGTTCCTCCATTCTTCTCTGTACATCTAGAGGCTGGAGGTTCCTCCATTCTTCTTTGTACATCTAGAGGCTGGAGGTTCCCCCATTCTTCTTTGTACATCTAGAGGCTGGAGGTTCCCCCATTCTTCTTTGTACATCTAGAGGCTGGAAGTTTCTCCATTCTTCTTTGTACATCTAGAGGCTGGAAGTTTCTCCATTCTTCTCTGTACATCTAGAGGCTGGAGGTTCCTCCATTCTTCTCTGTACATCTAGAGGCTGGAGGTTCCTCCATTCTTCTCTGTACATCTAGAGGCTGGAGGTTCCCCCATTCTTCTCTGTACATCTAGAGGCTGGAGGTTCCTCCATTCTTCTCTGTACATCTAGAGGCTGGAGGTTCCCCCATTCTTCTTTGTACATCTAGAGGCTGGAGGTTCCTCCCATTCTTCTCTGTACATCTAGAGGCTGGAGGTTCCCCCATTCTTCTCTGTACATCTAGAGGCTGGAGGTTCCCCCATTCTTCTTTGTACATCTAGAGGCTGGAGGTTCCCCCATTCTTCTCTGTACATCTAGAGGCTGGAGGTTCCCCCATTCTTCTCTGTACATCTAGAGGCTGGAGGTTCCCCCATTCTTCTCTGTACATCTAGAGGCTGGAGGTTCCTCCATTCTTCTTTGTACATCTAGAGGCTGGAGGTTCCCCCATTCTTCTCTGTACATCTAGAGGCTGGAGGTTCCCCCCATTCTTCTTTGTACATCTAGAGGCTGGAGGTTCCCCCATTCTTCTCTGTACATCTAGAGGCTGGAGGTTCCCCCATTCTTCTCTGTACATCTAGAGGCTGGAGGTTCCCCCCATTCTTCTCTGTACATCTAGAGGCTGGAGGTTCTCCCCATTCTTCTTTGTACATCTAGAGGCTGGAGGTCCCCCCATTCTTCTGTGCACATCTAGAGGCTGGAGGTTCCCCCATTCTTCTCTGTACATCTAGAGGCTGGAGGTTCCTCCATTCTTCTCTGTACATCTAGAGGCTGGAGGTTCCTCCATTCTTCTCTGTACATCTAGAGGCTGGAGGTTCCCCCATTCTTCTCTGTACATCTAGAGGCTGGAGGTTCCCCCCATTCTTCTCTGTACATCTAGAGGCTGGAGGTTCCCCCATTCTTCTTTGTACATCTAGAGGCTGGAGGTTCCCCCATTCTTCTTTGTACATCTAGAGGCTGGAGGTTCCCCCATTCTTCTTTGTACATCTAGAGGCTGGAGGTTCCTCCATTCTTCTCTGTACATCTAGAGGTTGGAGGTTCCTCCCATTCTTCTCTGTACATCTAGAGGCTGGAGGTTCCCCCATTCTTCTCTGTACATCTAGAGGCTGGAGGTTCCTCCATTCTTCTCTGTACATCTAGAGGCTGGAGGTTCCCCCATTCTTCTCTGTACATCTAGAGGCTGGAGGTTCCCCCCATTCTTCTCTGTACATCTAGAGGCTGGAGGTTCCTCCCATTCTTCTCTGTACATCTAGAGGTTGGAGGTTCCTCCCATTCTTCTCTGTACATCTAGAGGCTGGAGGTTCCCCCATTCTTCTCTGTACATCTAGAGGCTGGAGGTTCCCCCATTCTTCTTTGTACATCTAGAGGCTGGAGGTTCCTCCCATTCTTCTTTGTACATCTAGAGGCTGGAGGTTCCCCCATTCTTCTCTGTACATCTAGAGGCTGGAGGTTCCTCCATTCTTCTCTGTACATCTAGAGGCTGGAGGTTCCCCCCATTCTTCTCTGTACATCTAGAGGCTGGAGGTTCCCCCATTCTTCTCTGTACATCTAGAGGCTGGAGGTTCCCCCATTCTTCTCTGTACATCTAGAGGCTGGAGGTTCCCCCATTCTTCTCTGTACATCTAGAGGCTGGAGGTTCCTCCCATTCTTCTCTGTACATCTAGAGGCTGGAGGTTCTCCCATTCTTCTCTGTACATCTAGAGGCTGGAGGTTCCCCCCATTCTTCTCTGTACATCTAGAGGCTGGAGGTTCCTCCCATTCTTCTCTGTACATCTAGAGGCTGGAGGTTCCTCCCATTCTTCTCTGTACATCTAGAGGCTGGAGGTTCCCCCATTCTTCTCTGTACATCTAGAGGCTGGAGGTTCCCCCATTCTTCTCTGTACATCTAGAGGCTGGAGGTTCCTCCATTCTTCTCTGTACATCTAGAGGCTGGAGGTCCCCCATTCTTCTCTGTACATCTAGAGGCTGGAGGTTCCTCCATTCTTATCTGTACATCTAGAGGCTGGAGGTTCCTCCATTCTTCTCTGTACATCTAGAGGCTGGAGGTTCCTCCATTCTTCTCTATACATCTAGAGGCTGGAGGTTCCTCCATTCTTCTCTGTACATCTAGAGGCTGGAGGTTCCCCCATTCTTCTCTGTACATCTAGAGGCTGGAGGTTCCCCCATTCTTCTCTATACATCTAGAGGCTGGAGGTTCCCCCATTCTTCTCTGTACATCTAGAGGCTGGAGGTTCCTCCCATTCTTCTTTGTACATCTAGAGGCTGGAGGTTCTCCCATTCTTCTCTGTACATCTAGAGGCTGGAGGTTCCTCCATTCTTCTCTGTACATCTAAAGGCTGGAGGTTCCTCCATTCTTCTTTGTACATCTAGAGGCTGGAGGTTCCCCCATTCTTCTTTGTACATCTAGAGGCTGGAAGTTTCTCCATTCTTCTTTGTACATCTAGAGGCTGGAAGTTTCTCCATTCTTCTTTGTACATCTAGAGGCTGGAAGTTTCTCCATTCTTCTTTGTACATCTAGAGGCTGGAGGTTCCTCCATTCTTCTCTGTACATCTAGAGGCTGGAGGTTCCTCCCATTCTTCTCTGTACATCTAGAGGCTGGAGGTTCCTCCATTCTTCTCTGTACATCTAGAGGCTGGAGGTTCCTCCATTCTTCTCTGTACATCTAGAGGCTGGAGGTTCCTCCATTCTTCTCTGTACATCTAGAGGCTGGAGGTTCCTCCATTCTTCTCTGTACATCTAGAGGCTGGAGGTTCCTCCATTCTTCTCTGTACATCTAGAGGCTGGAGGTTCCTCCATTCTTCTTTGTACATCTAGAGGCTGGAGGTTCTCCCATTCTTCTCTGTACATCTAGAGGCTGGAGGTTCTCCCATTCTTCTCTGTACATCTAGAGGCTGGAGGTTCTCCCATTCTTCTCTGTACATCTAGAGGCTGGAGGTTCCCCCCATTCTTCTTTGTACATCTAGAGGCTGGAGGTTCCTCCATTCTTCTTTGTACATCTAGAGGCTGGAGGTTCCTCCCATTCTTCTTTGTACATCTAGAGGCTGGAGGTTCTCCCATTCTTCTCTGTACATCTAGAGGCTGGAGGTTCCCCCATTCTTCTTTGTACATCTAGAGGCTGGAGGTTCCTCCATTCTTCTCTGTACATCTAGAGGCTGGAGGTTCCTCCATTCTTCTTTGTACATCTAGAGGCTGGAGGTTCCCCCATTCTTCTTTGTACATCTAGAGGCTGGAAGTTTCTCCATTCTTCTTTGTACATCTAGAGGCTGGAAGTTTCTCCATTCTTCTTTGTACATCTAGAGGCTGGAGGTTCCTCCATTCTTCTCTGTACATCTAGAGGCTGGAGGTTCCTCCATTCTTCTCTGTACATCTAGAGGCTGGAGGTTCCCCCATTCTTCTCTGTACATCTAGAGGCTGGAGGTTCCTCCATTCTTCTCTGTACATCTAGAGGCTGGAGGTTCCTCCTATTCTTCTCTGTACATCTAGAGGCTGGAGGTTCCTCCATTCTTCTCTGTACATCTAGAGGCTGGAGGTTCTCCCATTCTTCTCTGTACATCTAGAGGCTGGAGGTTCCCCCATTCTTCTCTGTACATCTAGAGGCTGGAGGTTCCTCCATTCTTCTCTGTACATCTAGAGGCTGGAGGTTCCTCCATTCTTCTCTGTACATCTAGAGGCTGGAGGTTCCCCCATTCTTCTCTGTACATCTAGAGGCTGGAGGTTCCTCCATTCTTCTCTGTACATCTAGAGGCTGGAGGTTCCCCCATTCTTCTTTGTACATCTAGAGGCTGGAGGTTCCTCCCATTCTTCTCTGTACATCTAGAGGCTGGAGGTTCCCCCATTCTTCTCTGTACATCTAGAGGCTGGAGGTTCCCCCATTCTTCTTTGTACATCTAGAGGCTGGAGGTTCCCCCATTCTTCTCTGTACATCTAGAGGCTGGAGGTTCCCCCATTCTTCTCTGTACATCTAGAGGCTGGAGGTTCCCCCATTCTTCTCTGTACATCTAGAGGCTGGAGGTTCCTCCATTCTTCTTTGTACATCTAGAGGCTGGAGGTTCCCCCATTCTTCTCTGTACATCTAGAGGCTGGAGGTTCCCCCCATTCTTCTTTGTACATCTAGAGGCTGGAGGTTCCCCCATTCTTCTCTGTACATCTAGAGGCTGGAGGTTCCCCCATTCTTCTCTGTACATCTAGAGGCTGGAGGTTCCCCCATTCTTCTCTGTACATCTAGAGGCTGGAGGTTCTCCCCATTCTTCTTTGTACATCTAGAGGCTGGAGGTCCCCCCATTCTTCTGTGCACATCTAGAGGCTGGAGGTTCCCCCATTCTTCTCTGTACATCTAGAGGCTGGAGGTTCCTCCATTCTTCTCTGTACATCTAGAGGCTGGAGGTTCCTCCATTCTTCTCTGTACATCTAGAGGCTGGAGGTTCCCCCATTCTTCTCTGTACATCTAGAGGCTGGAGGTTCCCCCATTCTTCTCTGAACATCTAGAGGCTGGAGGTTCCCCCATTCTTCTCTGTACATCTAGAGGCTGGAGGTTCCTCCATTCTTCTCTGTACTTCTAGAGGCTGGAGGTTCCCCCCATTCTTCTCTGTACATCTAGAGGCTGGAGGTTCCCCCATTCTTCTCTGTACATCTAGAGGCTGGAGGTTCCCCCCATTCTTCTCTGTACATCTAGAGGCTGGAGGTTCCCCCATTCTTCTTTGTACATCTAGAGGCTGGAGGTTCCCCCATTCTTCTTTGTACATCTAGAGGCTGGAGGTTCCCCCATTCTTCTTTGTACATCTAGAGGCTGGAGGTTCCTCCATTCTTCTCTGTACATCTAGAGGTTGGAGGTTCCTCCCATTCTTCTCTGTACATCTAGAGGCTGGAGGTTCCCCCATTCTTCTCTGTACATCTAGAGGCTGGAGGTTCCTCCATTCTTCTCTGTACATCTAGAGGCTGGAGGTTCCCCCATTCTTCTCTGTACATCTAGAGGCTGGAGGTTCCCCCCATTCTTCTCTGTACATCTAGAGGCTGGAGGTTCCTCCCATTCTTCTCTGTACATCTAGAGGTTGGAGGTTCCTCCCATTCTTCTCTGTACATCTAGAGGCTGGAGGTTCCCCCATTCTTCTCTGTACATCTAGAGACTGGAGGTTCCCCCATTCTTCTTTGTACATCTAGAGGCTGGAGGTTCCTCCCATTCTTCTTTGTACATCTAGAGGCTGGAGGTTCCCCCATTCTTCTCTGTACATCTAGAGGCTGGAGGTTCCCCCATTCTTCTCTGTACATCTAGAGGCTGGAGGTTCCTCCATTCTTCTCTGTACATCTAGAGGCTGGAGGTTCCCCCCATTCTTCTCTGTACATCTAGAGGCTGGAGGTTCCTCCATTCTTCTCTGTACATCTAGAGGCTGGAGGTCCTCCCATTCTTCTCTGTACATCTAGAGGCTGGAGGTTCTCCCATTCTTCTTTGTACATCTAGAGGCTGGGGGTTCCCCCATTCTTCTCTGTACATCTAGAGGCTGGAGGTTCCCCCATTCTTCTTTGTACATCTAGAGGCTGGAGGTTCCCCCATTCTTCTCTGTACATCTAGAGGCTGGAGGTTCCCCCATTCTTCTCTGTACATGTAGAGGCTGGAGGTTCCCCCATTCTTCTCTGTACATCTAGAGGCTGGAGGTTCCCCCCATTCTTCTCTGTACATCTAGAGGCTGGAGGTTCCCCCATTCTTCTCTGTACATCTAGAGGCTGGAGGTTCCCCCATTCTTCTCTGAACATCTAGAGGCTGGAGGTTCCCCCATTCTTCTCTGTACATCTAGAGGCTGGAGGTTCCTCCATTCTTCTCTGTACTTCTAGAGGCTGGAGGTTCCCCCCATTCTTCTCTGTACATCTAGAGGCTGGAGGTTCCCCCATTCTTCTCTGTACATCTAGAGGCTGGAGGTTCCCCCATTCTTCTCTGTACATCTAGAGGCTGGAGGTTCCCCCATTCTTCTTTGTACATCTAGAGGCTGGAGGTTCCCCCATTCTTCTTTGTACATCTAGAGGCTGGAGGTTCCCCCATTCTTCTTTGTACATCTAGAGGCTGGAGGTTCCTCCATTCTTCTCTGTACATCTAGAGGTTGGAGGTTCCTCCCATTCTTCTCTGTACATCTAGAGGCTGGAGGTTCCCCCATTCTTCTCTGTACATCTAGAGGCTGGAGGTTCCTCCATTCTTCTCTGTACATCTAGAGGCTGGAGGTTCCCCCATTCTTCTCTGTACATCTAGAGGCTGGAGGTTCCCCCCATTCTTCTCTGTACATCTAGAGGCTGGAGGTTCCTCCCATTCTTCTCTGTACATCTAGAGGTTGGAGGTTCCTCCCATTCTTCTCTGTACATCTAGAGGCTGGAGGTTCCCCCATTCTTCTCTGTACATCTAGAGGCTGGAGGTTCCCCCATTCTTCTTTGTACATCTAGAGGCTGGAGGTTCCTCCCATTCTTCTTTGTACATCTAGAGGCTGGAGGTTCCCCCATTCTTCTCTGTACATCTAGAGGCTGGAGGTTCCCCCATTCTTCTCTGTACATCTAGAGGCTGGAGGTTCCTCCATTCTTCTCTGTACATCTAGAGGCTGGAGGTTCCCCCCATTCTTCTCTGTACATCTAGAGGCTGGAGGTTCCTCCATTCTTCTCTGTACATCTAGAGGCTGGAGGTCCTCCCATTCTTCTCTGTACATCTAGAGGCTGGAGGTTCTCCCATTCTTCTTTGTACATCTAGAGGCTGGGGGTTCCCCCATTCTTCTCTGTACATCTAGAGGCTGGAGGTTCCCCCATTCTTCTTTGTACATCTAGAGGCTGGAGGTTCCCCCATTCTTCTCTGTACATCTAGAGGCTGGAGGTTCCCCCATTCTTCTCTGTACATGTAGAGGCTGGAGGTTCCCCCATTCTTCTCTGTACATCTAGAGGCTGGAGGTTCCCCCCATTCTTCTCTGTACATCTAGAGGCTGGAGGTTCCCCCATTCTTCTCTGTACATCTAGAGGCTGGAGGTTCCCCCATTCTTCTCTGTACATCTAGAGGCTGGAGGTTCCCCCATTCTTCTCTGTACATCTAGAGGCTGGAGGTTCCCCCATTCTTCTCTGTACATCTAGAGGCTGGAGGTTCCCCCCATTCTTCTCTGTACATCTAGAGGCTGGAGGTTCCCCCATTCTTCTCTGTACATCTAGAGGCTGGAGGTTCCCCCATTCTTCTCTGTACATCTAGAGGCTGGAGGTTCCCCCATTCTTCTCTGTATATCTAGAGGCTGGAGGTTCCCCCATTCTTCTCTGTACATCTAGAGGCTGGAGGTTCCCCCATTCTTCTCTGTACATCTAGAGGCTGGAGGTTCCCCCATTCTTCTCTGTACATCTAGAGGCTGGAGGTTCCTCCATTCTTCTCTGTACATCTAGAGGTTGGAGGTTCCTCCATTCTTCTCTGTACATCTTAGGTGAGCATTTGTAGTTATAGATGATGTATTGTGCTCTGGGAGATGGTCTGAGCTCCCTAACCCTGCTGTGCACTGTGCCACATCTTTTTCCCTGAGAGTTCTGTGTGTATAATAGTGAGTGCAGCTCGTGTGTGTAATGGATTGTGCATTGTGGACATGTATTATAGCGATGACTTTGTGCTGATATCTTCCAGGCTTTATCTCTTACAGTCGCCTCTTGCTCGGCTCTGACTCTCTGTATGAATGGATATTTTCCCATGGGAACCTGCAGTTAGGATGAGACCCTGGTGCAGGGCTGAGGCCTTCGCTCTGCTCCATGCTTATCTTGCAGTGTTTTTGTCCATGTTTGGTGCTAGCTGCTGTCCTGTGAGTGATGAAGTCTCTCCTCTGCCCCTGCATCTTCCTGCAGATCTTCTTCTTTCTATGGGTTTCCTCACACTTTGGTGTCCACATAGGTCACAGCTATCGCTCTTACATGCAGAATCCCCGCTGGACCAGGGTCACGTGCAAACTGAAGATAAGCTGACTCTGTTTATAATAATGGAGAAACCCTTGAAAGGGAACCTGTCAGCCGCCAGAATGTTCTAGGATCCCCAAGCAGTTTAATTTGCTGCTACTTGGGTTCCTGAGTCACAGGAGGGTAAAGGTTTGGGGTCGGAAGTAGACTTGAGTCACTGGACCCTTCTTGTAACTCAGGGACTGAGCAGCCAATCGCTGTAAATGAACCCTGAACCCCAGTTGTATAAAGGGGCCCCAAGCCTCCTGACAGGCTGCCCTCATGGACATGGATTCATTGTGGTCTTGGTGCAGCCATAGATGATGATGGGTTAGGATGCTATGCCAGCAATGCATCCATACTATACACAGGGTCTGGCAGGATGGGGCCCCTCTGCACACAATCGGGGGCTTATTCCAAGGTCGGAGTAATATTCCTCACTAATTCAAACTCCAGATCAGACTCTGCCCAAGGCAAATGTTCAGCTAAGTCAACTTTCCCACGCCAAGACTTTATACAAGGCCGAGGCTGCGCCTGTGTTGTGCATGGAGGGGAATATGTAGCAGAGCTGAGTGTGCGGCCTTCCTCTCTGATCTCTGGAGGCCATAGAACAACACTTGGCAGATGTGCATGTGAGCGTAATGTTTACCCAGCGCTGCAGCACCGTCCCGTCTGCGCTTCTCAAAACAAGGACGCGCTTATCTTTTGTTTTTCGTTTTATTAGAAATATGTAGCGCACAATGGAGGGGGACATTCCCCAGGATGGAGTCCACGCTTTACCAGTACATGAAAAACCCTCCAAAGCCGTGACCCCGCACCCCCAAGGATGCCACACATTATTACTGTGTACTGCAGGCTCGGGGGATAACCATGCCCTCCAGTACCAAGGGCATCAGGCCTAGTATTGCTCTTTATACATCTTAACATGTGGACGTCTCAATTGTTGTCTGCGGTTTAGAGGTACAGGGGGGGGGATGGTCCTGGTCTAGAGGTAAAGGGGGGGGGGGGGGTCCTGGGCTAGAGGTACAGGGGGGGATGGTCCTGGTCTAGAGGTAAAGGGGGGGGGGGGTCCTGGGCTAGAGGTACAGGGGGGGATGGTCCTGGGCTAGAGGTACAGGGGGGGGATGGTCCTGGGCTAGAGGTACAGGGGGGGATGGTCCTGGGCTAGAGGTACAGGGGGGGATGGTCCTGGGTTAGAAGTACAGGGGGGGGGGGGATGGTCCTGGGCTAGAGGTACAGGGGGGGATGGTCCTGGGTTAGAGGTACAGGGGGGGATGGTCCTGGGTTAGAGGTACAGAGGGGGATGGTCCTGGTATAGAGGTACAGGGGGGGTTGGTCCTGGGCTAGAGGTACAGGGGGGGATGGTCCTGGGCTAGAGGTACAGGGGGGGATGGTCCTGGTCTAGAGGAACAGGGGGGGATGGTCCTGGTCTAGAGGAACAGGGGGGGTGGTGGTCCTGGTCTAGAGGAACAGGGGGGGGGTCCTGGTCTAGAGGAACAGGGGGGGATGGTCCTGGTCTAGAGGAACAGGGGGGGGGGTCTTGGTCTAGAGGAACAGGGGGGGGGGGGGGTCCTGGTCTAGAGGAACAGGGGGGGGGGGTCCTGGTCTAGAGGAACAGGGGGGGATGGTCCTAGGTTAGAAGTACAGGGGGGGATGGTCCTGGGTTAGAAGTACAGGGGGGGGATGGTCCTGGTCTAGAGGTACAGGGGGGGGATGGTCCTGGGTTAGAAGTACAGGGGGGGATGGTCCTGGGCTAGAGGTACAGGGGGGATGGTCCTGGGCTAGAGGTACAGGGGGGGATGGTCCTGGTCTAGAGGTACAGGGGGGGGATGGTCCTGGGTTAGAAGTACAGGGGGGGATGGTCCTGGTCTAGAGGTACAGGGGGGGATGGTCCTGGGTTAGAAGTACAGGGGGGGATGGTCCTGGTCTAGAGGTACAGGGGGGATGGTCCTGGGTTAGAAGTACAGGGGGGATGGTCCTGGTCTAGAGGTACAGGGGGGGATGGTCCTGGGCTAGAGGTACAGGGGGGGATGGTCCTGGTCTAGAGGTACAGGGGGGGATGGTCCTGGTCTAGAGGTACAGGGGGGGGATGGTCCTGGGCTAGAGGTACAGGGGGGGATGGTCCTGGTCTAGAGGTACAGGGGGGGGATGGTCCTGGGTTAGAAGTACAGGGGGGGATGGTCCTGGTCTAGAGGTACAGGGGGGGATGGTCCTGGGTTAGAAGTACAGGGGGGGATGGTCCTGGTCTAGAGGTACAGGGGGGGATGGTCCTGGGTTAGGCTGCATTCACAAAGCCGTATGGGAGACGTCAATGGGCGCACAGTGCCGTTCGGGAGAGTTAGGATGCTGCACAAGTGTGGCACCGTACCGTTCTGTAGCCGGGAGAAACATAGCACATGTCCTATTTCTGGAGAGCGGTGGGGTCAGCAGCCCTTACCCCCTCCTCCTCTCCCCGGCGCTGACGTGTACCCGCAGTGCTACGGGTCGGCGCTAGCACAGGGCCCACATAAGGCTGTGCATAAGTAATCCAGGGATGGGGAGGGGGGCTTTATATAAAATAACCATGAGGGGGCTGATTAGTGTGATGATCTAGGGAGCATTGTAGGACTGTTTTAGTTTCTGAATTTTGAATGCTGTCATGTGAGTTCACTACAAAGGGACCACTGCTGCCCTGTCTCCCGGGGGCCTGCTGCAGCCCTGTCTCCCGGGGGGCCTGCTGCAGCCCTGTCTCCCGGGGGGCCTGCTGCAGCCCTGTCTCCCGGGGGGGGCTGCTGCAGCCCTGTCTCCCGGGGGGCCTGCTGCAGCCCTGTCACCCGGGGGGCCTGCTGCAGCCCTGTCTCCCGGCAGTGTTGCCCCTTCCTCTTTTCTGGTGAGGAGTCTGCTGCTTATGTTATGGGATCTTTTCAGTCTTTGAAGACAAAAGCAGCAGGTGGAAGATAGTGGGAGAGAACAGATCACTGAGAGAAGCTGCTCTACTCTGTGTTCACTCCTCTCCGGGTTTGGACATCAAAAACTGTATCTGAAAAACTGAACGTGTGATTGCACTGTGAGGGAGTTGTTATATATGCGATTTCCTCCTCTATACCTGATAATGGAGTTGTTGCTGCTGGCTGTGAGGGGTCTGAGCACAGACAGGTGCTGTCTCCATGTGGAGGGGACATGTCCGGGCAGAGCGTCTCCAGGAGCCGAGCATGTGCCGCTGGCTTGTTATGAATTGAGCGCGATGTTTTCTTTTAAAAGTTTCAGGTGCATCCATGCGGATTATTCCAGATTAAGGACGTTTTACAAACATTCCTGTCATTGGCTGCGACTCTGTGTACAAACAAATCCGCCCCGAGCTGGAAGAGATAGAGGAGACAGAGGGGAAGGGCGAGGGATATATCTAATCACCATAATCTGCCCTCTCTGGTCACATGACTAGCACACCTGCTCTGACCAATCATTGGAGTATTCACCATAATCTGCCCTCTCTGGTCACATGACTAGCACACCTGCTCTGACCAATCATTGGAGTGTTCACCATAATCTGCCCTCTCTGGTCACATGACTAGCACACCTGCCCTGACCAATCATTGGAGTATTCACCATAATCTGCCCTCTCTGGTCACATGACTAGCACACCTGCCCTGACCAATCATTGGAGTGTTCACCATAATCTGCCCTCTCTGGTCACATGACTAGCACACCTGCCCTGACCAATCATTGGAGTATTCACCATAATCTGCCCTCTCTGGACACATGACTAGCACACCTGCCCTGACCAATCATTGGAGTATTCACCATAATCTGCCCTCTCTGGACACATGACTAGCACACCTGCCCTGTCCAATCATTGGAGTGTTCACCATAATCTGCCCTCTCTGGTCACATGACTAGCACACCTGCCCTGACCAATCATTGGAGTGTTCACCATAATCTGCCCTCTCTGGTCACATGACTAGCACACCTGCTCTGACCAATCATTGGAGTGTTCACCATAATCTGCCCTCTCTGGTCACATGACTAGCACACCTGCCCTGACCAATCATTGGAGTGTTCACCATAATCTGCCCTCTCTGGTCACATGACTAGCACACCTGCCCTGACCAATCATTGGAGTATTCACCATAATCTGCCCTCTCTGGTCACATGACTAGCACACCTGCCCTGACCAATCATTGGAGTGTTCACCATAATCTGCCCTCTCTGGTCACATGACTAGCACACCTGCCCTGACCAATCATTGGAGTATTCACCATAATCTGCCCTCTCTGGTCACATGACTAGCACACCTGCCCTGACCAATCATTGGAGTATTCACCATAATCTGCCCTCTCTGGTCACATGACTAGCACACCTGCCCTGACCAATCATTGGAGTATTCACCATAATCTGCCCTCTCTGGACACATGACTAGCACACCTGCCCTGTCCAATCATTGGAGTGTTCACCATAATCTGCCCTCTCTGGTCACATGACTAGCACACCTGCCCTGACCAATCATTGGAGTGTTCACCATAATCTGCCCTCTCTGGTCACATGACTAGCACACCTGCCCTGACCAATCATTGGAGTGTTCACCATAATCTGCCCTCTCTGGTCACATGACTAGCACACCTGCCCTGACCAATCATTGGAGTATTCACCATAATCTGCCCTCTCTGGACACATGACTAGCACACCTGCCCTGTCCAATCATTGGAGTGTTCACCATAACCTGCCCTCTCTGGTCACATGACTAGCACACCTGCCCTGACCAATCATTGGAGTGTTCACCATAATCTGCCCTCTCTGGTCACATGACTAGCACACCTGCCCTGACCAATCATTGGAGTATTCACCATAATCTGCCCTCTCTGGTCACATGACTAGCACACCTGCCCTGTCCAATCATTGGAGTATTCACCATAATCTGCCCTCTCTGGTCACATGACTAGCACACCTGCCCTGACCAATCATTGGAGTATTCACCATAATCTGCCCTCTCTGGTCACATGACTAGCACACCTGCCCTGACCAATCATTGGAGTATTCACCATAATCTGCCCTCTCTGGTCACATGACTAGCACACCTGCCCTGACCAATCATTGGAGTATTCACCATAATCTGCCCTCTCTGGTCACATGACTAGCACACCTGCCCTGACCAATCATTGGAGTATTCACCATAATCTGCCCTCTCTGGTCACATGACTAGCACACCTGCCCTGTCCAATCATTGGAGTGTTCACCATAATCTGCCCTCTCTGGTCACATGACTAGCACACCTGCCCTGTCCAATCATTGGAGTGTTCACCATAATCTGCCCTCTCTGGACACATGACTAGCACACCTGCCCTGACCAATCATTGGAGTATTCACCATAATCTGCCCTCTCTGGTCACATGACTAGCACACCTACCCTGACCAATCATTGGAGTGTTCACCATAATCTGCCCTCTCTGGTCACATGACTAGCACACCTGCCCTGACCAATCATTGGAGTATTCACCATAATCTGCCCTCTCTGGTCACATGACTAGCACACCTGCCCTGTCCAATCATTGGAGTATTCACCATAATCTGCCCTCTCTGGTCACATGACTAGCACACCTGCCCTGACCAATCATTGGAGTGTTCACCATAATCTGCCCTCTCTGGTCACATGACTAGCACACCTGCCCTGACCAATCATTGGAGTGTTCACCATAATCTGCCCTCTCTGGTCACATGACTAGCACACCTGCCCTGACCAACCATTGGAGTATTCACCATAATCTGCCCTCTCTGGTCACATGACTAGCACACCTGCCCTGACCAATCATTGGAGTGTTCATCACTACGTGATCCGTACAAGTACCAGCGTGATCCGTATCCCCTGATACCGAGCACTACAAGTACCAGCGTGATCCGTACCCCCCTGATACCGAGCACTACAAGTACCAGCGTGATCCTTACCCCCTGATACCGAGCACTACAAGTACCAGCGTGATCCGTACCCCCCTGATACCGAGCACTACAAGTACCAGCGTGATCCTTACCCCCTGATACCGAGCACTACAAGTACCAGCGTGATCCGTACCCCCCTGATACCGAGGACTACAAGTACCAGCGTGATCCGTATCCCCTGATACCGAGCACTACAAGTACCAGCGTGATCCGTACCCCCCTGATACCGAGCACTACAAGTACCAGCGTGATCCGTACCCCCTGATACCGAGCACTACAAGTACCAGCGTGATCCGTACCCCCCTGATACCGAGGACTACAAGTACCAGCGTGATCCGTATCCCCTGATACCGAGCACTACAAGTACCAGCGTGATCCGTATCCCCTGATACCGAGCACTACAAGTACCAGCGTGATCCGTATCCCCTGATACCGAGCACTACAAGTACCAGCGTGATCCGTACCCCCCTGATACCGAGCACTACAAGTACCAGCGTGATCCCTACCCCCCTGATACCGAGCACTACAAGTACCAGCGTGATCCCTACCCCCCTGATACCGAGCACTACAAGTACCAGCATGATCCCTACCCCCCTGATACCGAGCACTACAAGTACCAGCGTGATCCGTACCCCCCTGATACCGAGCACTACAAGTACCAGCGTGATCCGTATCCCCTGATACCGAGCACTACAAGTACCAGCGTGATCCGTACCCCCTGATACCGAGCACTACAAGTACCAGCGTGATCCGTACCCCCCTGATACCGAGCACTACAAGTACCAGCGTGATCCTTACCCCCCTGATACCGAGCACTACAAGTACCAGCGTGATCCGTACCCCCCTGATACCGAGCACTACAAGTACCAGCGTGATCCGTATCCCCTGATACCGAGCACTACAAGTACCAGCGTGATCCGTACCCCCCTGATACCGAGCACTACAAGTACCAGCGTGATCCGTATCCCCTGATACCGAGCACTACAAGTACCAGCGTGATCCTTACCCCCCTGATACCGAGCACTACAAGTACCAGCGTGATCCTTACCCCCCTGATACCGAGCACTACAAGTACCAGTGTGATCCGTACCTCCCTGATACCGAGCACTACAAGTACCAGCGTGATCCGTACCCCCCTGATACCGAGCACTACAAGTACCAGCGTGATCCCTACCCCCCTGATACCGAGGACTACAAGTACCAGCGTGATCCGTATCCCCTGATACCAAGCACTACAAGTACCAGCGTGATCCGTACCCCCCTGATACTGAGGACTACAAGTACCAGCGTGATCCGTACCCCCCTGATACCGAGCACTACAAGTACCAGCGTGATCCGTATCCCCCTGATACCAAGGACTACAAGTACCAGCGTGATCCGTATCCCCTGATACCGAGGACTACAAGTACCAGCGTGATCCGTATCCCCTGATACCGAGCACTACAAGTACCAGCGTGATCCGTATCCCCTGATACCGAGGACTACAAGTACCAGCGTGATCCGTATCCCCTGATACCGAGCACTACAAGTACCAGCGTGATCCGTACCCCCCTGATACCGAGCACTACAAGTACCAGCGTGATCCGTATCCCCTGATACCGAGCACTACAAGTACCAGCGTGATCCGTACCCCCCTGATACCGAGCACTACAAGTACCAGCGTGATCCTTACCCCCCTGATACCGAGCACTACAAGTACCAGCGTGATCCGTATCCCCTGATACCGAGCACTACAAGTACCAGCGTGATCCTTACCCCCCTGATACCGAGCACTACAAGTACCAGCGTGATCCGTACCCCCCTGATACCGAGCACTACAAGTACCAGCGTGATCCGTATCCCCTGATACCGAGGACTACAAGTACCAGCGTGATCCATATCCCCTGATACCGAGCACTACAAGTACCAGCGTGATCCTTTCCCCCCTGATACCGAGCACTACAAGTACCAGCGTGATCCGTATCCCCTGATACCGAGCACTACAAGTACCAGCGTGATCCGTATCCCCTGATACCGAGCACTACAAGTACCAGCGTGATCCGTACCCCCTGATACCGAGCACTACAAGTACCAGCGTGATCCTTACCCCCCTGATACCGAGCACTACAAGTACCAGCGTGATCCGTATCCCCTGATACCGAGCACTACAAGTACCAGCGTGATCCGTATCCCCCCTGATACCGAGCACTACAAGTACCAGCGTGATCCGTATCCCCCCTGATACCGAGCACTACAAGTACCAGCGTGATCCGTATCCCCCCGATACCGAGGACTACAAGTACCAGCGTGATCCGTATCCCCTGATACCGAGCACTACAAGTACCAGCGTGATCCGTACCCCCCTGATACCGAGCACTACAAGTACCAGCGTGATCCGTATCCCCTGATACCGAGGACTACAAGTACCAGTGTGATCCGTATCCCCTGATACCGAGCACTACAAGTACCAGCGTGATCCGTATCCCCTGATACCGAGCACTACAAGTACCAGCGTGATCCGTACCCCCCTGATACCGAGCACTACAAGTACCAGCGTGATCCTTACCCCCCTGATACCGAGCACTACAAGTACCAGCGTGATCCGTATCCCCTGATACCGAGCACTACAAGTACCAGCGTGATCCTTACCCCCCTGATACCGAGCACTACAAGTACCAGCGTGATCCGTACCCCCCTGATACTGAGGACTACAAGTACCAGCGTGCACTTTGCTGGGACTTTTCGTCCCCTGACAACGCTGCCTGTCACCAGATCCTCATCCTCCCCCTTCCTTCTACTACTAATAGACAAAAGGCATGAGGACACCCGCCGGGTCAGGCGCCCCCCTCCTCCTCCTCCCTCGCCCCCACCACGCTCCTATTCACATGGTAATGAGACGCGTCACGCTGATCCCTCCGCCACACAAGTCACAACTTTTGAAGTTTTGTATAGAAGTAGTTCCAGGCTGCGCGGCGGAGGGAGACGCGTGCGACAGGAGGCGCTCAGCATCTGCTCCGGCATTTCCCTGCTGAGACTTACACGAGTCCGGGGACACGGAGGAGTCTGGGATTATACGGAGGAACCTGGGAGTGCGCAGCCTGGGACTACACGGAGGAGTCTGGGATTATACGGAGGAACCTGGGTGTGCACAGCCCGGGACTACACGGAGGAGCCTGGGAGTGCAGGAACACGGAGGAGCCTGGGAGTCCGGGACCTGGGTGCGGGCTGTGCCGGGGTCACTGTGGGACTTATGTGCCTGCTGTAGCCGCATCCAGGAGGAATGGAGCGGGCAGGAGCCGCCGCGATACTGGTCCTGGCTCTGAGCTTCACTGCACAAGGTGAGCACTGATCCCAGGAGCTTCCACTCCACACTGATGAGTCCTGTGTATAACAGGTATAGACCCCCACACTGATGAGTCCTGTGTAGAACAGCTATAGTCCCCCCACACTGATGAGTCCTGTGTAGAACAGCTATAGTCCCCCCACACTGATGAGTCCTGTGTATAACAGGTATAGACCCCCACACTGATGAGTCCTGTGTAGAACAGCTATAGTCCCCCCACACTGATGAGTCCTGTGTAGAACAGCTATAGTCCCCCCACACTGATGAGTCCTGTGTAGAACAGCTATAGTCCCCCCACACTGATGAGTCCTGTGTAGAACAGCTATAGTCCCCCCACACTGATGAGTCCTGTGTGGAACAGCTATAGTCCCCCCACACTGATGAGTCCTGTGTGGAACAGCTATAGTCCCCCCACACTGATGAGTCCTGTGTGGAACAGCTATAGTCCCCCCACACTGATGAGTCCTGTGTGGAACAGCTATAGTCCCCCCACACTGATGAGTCCTGTGTGGAACAGCTATAGCCCCCCCACACTGATGAGTCCTGTGTGGAACAGCTATAGTCCCCCCACACTGATGAGTCCTGTGTGGAACAGCTATAGTCCCCCCACACTGATGAGTCCTGTGTAGAACAGCTATAGTCCCCCCACACTGATGAGTCCTGTGTAGAACAGCTATAGTCCCCCCACACTGATGAGTCCTGTGTAGAACAGCTATAGTCCCCCCACACTGATGAGTCCTGTGTAGAACAGCTATAGTCCCCCCACACTGATGAGTCCTGTGTAGAACAGCTATAGTCCCCCCACACTGATGAGTCCTGTGTAGAACAGCTATAGTCCCCCCACACTGATGAGTCCTGTGTAGAACAGCTATAGTCCCCCCACACTGATGAGTCCTGTGTAGAACAGCTATAGTCCCCCCACACTGATGAGTCCTGTGTAGAACAGCTATAGTCCCCCCACACTGATGAGTCCTGTGTAGAACAGCTATAGTCCCCCCACACTGATGAGTCCTGTGTAGAACAGCTATAGTCCCCCCACACTGATGAGTCCTGTGTAGAACAGCTATAGTCCCCCCACACTGATGAGTCCTGTTACTAAAGGTAAACGTTGTAGTGCAGGTTGATACATTGTAACGTCCTGGGGGATGCGGATGGGCCCATACATTGTTGCCTATATTGGAATAAGTGGGGGCAGGAGTCACCTTTAAAGCCTCTGTTCCGCAGAGCTGACACTCTATAGGAGCTGATGATGTTTGTCAGTAGGTGTTGGGTGGGTGATGTCTGTGTCTCTCTGGACCCAGCGCGTTACTGGGGTACAGCAGGTGTATGGTGGGTGTTGGGTTCCTGATGAATTTTCTGACTTCTGGCTGTAGTACACAAGGTGCAGCTACCTTAACACTACAGCTGGGCCTTGTAGTTCTCCAGGAGGAGGGGCCACTGAGTCTTTCATCTTTTTCTGTTTGGCAATAACACAAAAAGAAAGACTTCCAAGATCTGGGGTTTATGTAAATTGTGGCCTGATTCTATGATCTCTCTGTGTACTGCGCTGTGGAGTATGGCAGTGCTATAGGTGTCAGTGGCCTGATTCTATGATCTCTCTGTGTACTGCGCTGTGGAGTATGGCAGTGCTATAGGTGTCTGTGGCCTGATTCTATGATCTCTCTGTGTACTGTGCTGTGGAGTATGGCAGTGCTATAGGTGTCTGTGGCCTGAGGCTGTGATCTCTGTACTGCGCTGTGGAGTATGGCAGTGCTATAGGTGTCTGTGGCCTGAGGCTGTGATCTCTCTGTGTACTGCGCTGTGGAGTATGGCAGTGCTATAGGTGTCTGTGGCCTGATTCTATGATCTCTGTACTGCGCTGTGGAGTATGGCAGTGCTATAGGTGTCTGTGGCCTGATTCTATGATCTCTCTGTGTACTGCGCTGTGGAGTATGGCAGTGCTATAGGTGTCTGTGGCCTGATTCTATGATCTCTCTGTGTACTGCGCTGTGGAGTATGGCAGTGCTATAGGTGTCTGTGGCCTGATTCTATGATCTCTCTGTGTACTGTGCTGTGGAGTATGGCAGTGCTATAGGTGTCTGTGGCCTGATTCTATGATCTCTCTGTGTACTGCGCTGTGGAGTATGGCAGTGCTATAGGTGTCTGTGGCCTGATTCTATGATCTCTCTGTGTACTGCGCTGTGGAGTATGGCAGTGCTATAGGTGTCTGTGGCCTGATTCTATGATCTCTCTGTGTACTGTATTGTGCTGTGGAGTATGGCAGTGCTATAGGTGTCTGTGGCCTGAGGCTGTGATCTCTGTACTGCGCTGTGGAGTATGGCAGTGCTATAGGTGTCTGTGGCCTGAGGCTGTGATCTCTCTGTGTACTGTGCTGTGGAGTATGGCAGTGCTATAGGTGTCTGTGGCCTGAGGCTGTGATCTCTGTACTGCGCTGTGGAGTATGGCAGTGCTATAGGTGTCTGTGGCCTGAGGCTGTGATCTCTGTACTGCGCTGTGGAGTATGGCACTGCTATAGGTGTCTGTGGCCTGAGGCTGTGATCTCTGTACTGCGCTGTGGAGTATGGCAGTGCTATAGGTGTCTGTGGCCTGATTCTATGATCTCTCTGTGTACTGCGCTGTGGAGTATGGCAGTGCTATAGGTGTCTGTGGCCTGATTCTATGATCTCTCTGTGTACTGTGCTGTGGAGTATGGCAGTGCTATAGGTGTCTGTGGCCTGATTCTATGATCTCTCTGTGTACTGCGCTGTGGAGTATGGCAGTGCTATAGGTGTCTGTGGCCTGATTCTATGATCTCTCTGTGTACTGCGCTGTGGAGTATGGCAGTGCTATAGGTGTCTGTGGCCTGATTCTATGATCTCTCTGTGTACTGTGCTGTGGAGTATGGCAGTGCTATAGGTGTCTGTGGCCTGAGGCTGTGATCTCTGTACTGCGCTGTGGAGTATGGCAGTGCTATAGGTGTCTGTGGCCTGAGGCTGTGATCTCTCTGTGTACTGTGCTGTGGAGTATGGCAGTGCTATAGGTGTCTGTGGCCTGAGGCTGTGATCTCTGTACTGCGCTGTGGAGTATGGCAGTGCTATAGGTGTCTGTGGCCTGAGGCTGTGATCTCTGTACTGCGCTGTGGAGTATGGCAGTGCTATAGGTGTCTGTGGCCTGAGGCTGTGATCTCTGTACTGCGCTGTGGAGTATGGCAGTGCTATAGGTGTCTGTGGCCTGATTCTATGATCTCTCTGTGTACTGCGCTGTGGAGTATGGCAGTGCTATAGGTGTCTGTGGCCTGATTCTATGATCTCTCTGTGTACTGCGCTGTGGAGTATGGCAGTGCTATAGGTGTCTGTGGCCTGATTCTATGATCTCTCTGTGTACTGTGCTGTGGAGTATGGCAGTGCTATAGGTGTCTGTGGCCTGATTCTATGATCTCTCTGTGTACTGCGCTGTGGAGTATGGCAGTGCTATAGGTGTCTGTGGCCTGATTCTATGATCTCTCTGTGTACTGTGCTGTGGAGTATGGCAGTGCTATAGGTGTCTGTGGCCTGAGGCTGTGATCTCTGTACTGCGCTGTGGAGTATGGCAGTGCTATAGGTGTCTGTGGCCTGAGGCTGTGATCTCTGTACTGCGCTGTGGAGTATGGCAGTGCTATAGGTGTCTGTGGCCTGATTCTATGATCTCTCTGTGTACTGCGCTGTGGAGTATGGCAGTGCTATAGGTGTCTGTGGCCTGAGGCTGTGATCTCTCTGTGTACTGTGCTGTGGAGTATGGCAGTGCTATAGGGGTCTGTGGCCTGAGGCTGTGATCTCTGTACTGCGCTGTGGAGTATGGCAGTGCTATAGGTGTCTGTGGCCTGAGGCTGTGATCTCTGTACTGTGCTGTGGAGTATGGCAGTGCTATAGGTGTCTGTGGCCTGAGGCTGTGATCTCTGTACTGCGCTGTGGAGTATGGCAGTGCTATAGGTGTCTGTGGCCTGAGGCTGTGATCTCTGTACTGCGCTGTGGAGTATGGCAGTGCTATAGGTGTCTGTGGCCTGAGGCTGTGATCTCTGTACTGCGCTGTGGAGTATGGCAGTGCTATAGGTTTCTGTGGCCTGAGGCTGTGATCTCTGTACTGCGCTGTGGAGTATGGCAGTGCTATAGGTGTCTGTGGCCTGAGGCTGTGATCTCTGTACTGCGCTGTGGAGTATGGCAGTGCTATAGGTGTCTGTGGCCTGATTCTATGATCTCTCTGTGTACTGCGCTGTGGAGTATGGCAGTGCTATAGGTGTCTGTGGCCTGAGGCTGTGATCTCTGTACTGCGCTGTGGAGTATGGCAGTGCTATAGGTGTCTGTGGCCTGAGGCTGTGATCTCTGTACTGCGCTGTGGAGTATGGCAGTGCTATAGGTGTCTGTGGCCTGATTCTATGATCTCTCTGTGTACTGCGCTGTGGAGTATGGCAGTGCTATAGGTGTCTGTGGCCTGAGGCTGTGATCTCTGTACTGTGCTGTGGAGTATGGCAGTGCTATAGGTGTCTGTGGCCTGAGGCTGTGATCTCTCTGTGTACTGCGCTGTGGAGTATGGCAGTGCTATAGGTGTCTGTGGCCTGAGGCTGTGATCTTTGTACTGCGCTGTGGAGTATGGCAGTGCTATATGTGTCAGTGGCCTGATTCTATGATCTCTCTGTGTACTGTGCTGTGGAGTATGGCAGTGCTATAGATGTCTGTGGCCTGAGGCTGTGATCTCTTTGTACTGCGCTGTGGAGTATGGCAGTGCTATAGGTGTCTGTGGCCTGATTCTATGATCTCTCTGTGTACTGTGCTGTGGAGTATGGCAGTGCTATAGGTGTCTGTGGCCTGAGGCTGTGATCTCTGTACTGCGCTGTGGAGTATGGCAGTGCTATAGGTGTCTGTGGCCTGAGGCTGTGATCTCTGTACTGCGCTGTGGAGTATGGCAGTGCTATAGATGTCTGTGGCCTGAGGCTGTGATCTCTTTGTACTGCGCTGTGGAGTATGGCAGTGCTATAGGTGTCTGTGGCCTGAGGCTGTGATCTCTGTACTGCGCTGTGGAGTATGGCAGTGCTATAGGTGTCTGTGGCCTGAGGCTGTGATCTCTGTACTGCGCTGTGGAGTATGGCAGTGCTATAGGTTTCTGTGGCCTGAGGCTGTGATCTCTGTACTGCGCTGTGGAGTATGGCAGTGCTATAGGTGTCTGTGGCCTGAGGCTGTGATCTCTGTACTGCGCTGTGGAGTATGGCAGTGCTATAGGTGTCTGTGGCCTGAGGCTGTGATCTCTGTACTGTGCTGTGGAGTATGGCAGTGCTATAGGTGTCTGTGGCCTGAGGCTGTGATCTCTGTACTGCGCTGTGGAGTATGGCAGTGCTATAGGTGTCTGTGGCCTGAGGCTGTGATCTCTGTACTGCGCTGTGGAGTATGGCAGTGCTATAGGTTTCTGTGGCCTGAGGCTGTGATCTCTGTACTGCGCTGTGGAGTATGGCAGTGCTATAGGTGTCTGTGGCCTGAGGCTGTGATCTCTGTACTGCGCTGTGGAGTATGGCAGTGCTATAGGTGTCTGTGGCCTGATTCTATGATCTCTCTGTGTACTGCGCTGTGGAGTATGGCAGTGCTATAGGTGTCTGTGGCCTGAGGCTGTGATCTCTGTACTGCGCTGTGGAGTATGGCAGTGCTATAGGTGTCTGTGGCCTGAGGCTGTGATCTCTGTACTGCGCTGTGGAGTATGGCAGTGCTATAGGTGTCTGTGGCCTGATTCTATGATCTCTCTGTGTACTGCGCTGTGGAGTATGGCAGTGCTATAGGTGTCTGTGGCCTGAGGCTGTGATCTCTGTACTGTGCTGTGGAGTATGGCAGTGCTATAGGTGTCTGTGGCCTGAGGCTGTGATCTCTCTGTGTACTGCGCTGTGGAGTATGGCAGTGCTATAGGTGTCTGTGGCCTGAGGCTGTGATCTTTGTACTGCGCTGTGGAGTATGGCAGTGCTATATGTGTCAGTGGCCTGAGGCTGTGATCTCTGTACTGCGCTGTGGAGTATGGCAGTGCTATAGGTGTCTGTGGCCTGATTCTATGATCTCTCTGTGTACTGCGCTGTGGAGTATGGCAGTGCTATAGGTGTCTGTGGCCTGAGGCTGTGATCTCTGTACTGTGCTGTGGAGTATGGCAGTGCTATAGGTGTCTGTGGCCTGAGGCTGTGATCTCTCTGTGTACTGCGCTGTGGAGTATGGCAGTGCTATAGGTGTCTGTGGCCTGATTCTATGATCTCTGTACTGCGCTGTGGAGTATGGCAGTGCTATATGTGTCAGTGGCCTGATTCTATGATCTCTCTGTGTACTGTGCTGTGGAGTATGGCAGTGCTATAGATGTCTGTGGCCTGAGGCTGTGATCTCTTTGTACTGCGCTGTGGAGTATGGCAGTGCTATAGGTGTCTGTGGCCTGATTCTATGATCTCTCTGTGTACTGTGCTGTGGAGTATGGCAGTGCTATAGATGTCTGTGGCCTGAGGCTGTGATCTCTTTGTACTGCGCTGTGGAGTATGGCAGTGCTATAGGTCTCCGAATTATTTATTTGTAATTATGGGTTCCTCTGGGTCCTATTTGGGGTCACCACCCGGTCCGGACACTTGGTGACATGTGAGAGATGTGGATGGTTCTTGCCCCATGAGCTTGCACTTTGTGGCTGTCTGCTCCATGCTGAGGGTTTCCGCTGTCTCAGACTGGGTACTGTCATTCTTCTGCTTTCTGTTAGTGGCGGAAGCTCAGTCCTCCCCCACACCCAGGGGTTTTTGGGCAGAAAGGGTCAAATTATAATTAAAAAAAAAAAAAAAAAAAACCTTCTTTGTTTATAAAGATCTAAACTTTGATACTTTGTATCTATAAAGAGAGTGATGCAGCTCCCCCAGTGTTGGCATGGGGAAGTACTGACTATAGTGCAGTGATGGCGAACCTTTTACAGAGTGCCCAAACTTTATCCAAAATCCACTTATTCATCATGAAGCGTCAACATGGAATTTTAAGAAGTAACTTATTGCTATCTGTTCTTCCACATTTTTCAATTGTATCAGCCACCAATATAGTTGAAAGAAGAAGTGCAAATTCAGATTATCATTGTAGCTTCTCTCCAGGGTTTCCCTGTAGCGGAAGAATGCTGGGCCCAGCAGGACGACCTCCAAGGATATTGCAGCATCTCTTAAGTTTCTTGGGACTGCAGGAAGATTCAGTGGATTTAGTCTGTTCTGTGAACTCTGTCCTGGGACAATGGCCTGAGTGCCCACAGAAAAGGCTTCGAGTGCCACCTCTGGCACCCGTGCCATAGGTTCGCCACCACTGCTATAGTGTATTGGGGATGGTCTGCGGCCTGGGGGACCCCTGGGGCAGTACACTGGTAACTTGTGTTGTGTGGCAGCTAGGAAGCTAGTATTTAGGGGTAAGATGTTATCAGAGGACAAGGCTATGTAGATGTTTTGGAGCGGAGCTGTGGGGAGACGCTGGGGACGCAGACTTTCCCTGTCTGCTTTCAGGGCTCAGATCAATCATTTCCTATAGCAGCAGAATGACGTGGGACTGGTGACTAAGGTCTGCACCCCATGAATGTAACACTGAGCTCCTTGTGTCATCAGAGTCTGGAAAAGCTGGGTGATCTGCCATCAGCATAACTGGTGAGCCTGCTGGGGGTTGTAGTGCCCTGTACATGATGTATATGAGTTCCTGGGAGTGTCTGTCCGGTATGTATGTATGTTACTATGAGTGTTGTAGTGCCCTAGCAGATGTATATAGGAGAAGCAGGTTTCCTCTAGTAAAGTTTTTTTTTTTTTTTTTTTTGGAGGTATTTGTTGTGAGGGGTCTGTGATGCCCCCTCCCCTGGTATTGGATGACAGGGGGAGCAGGGACGTGGATTCCTGGCCTGTGCTGAACAATATGCAGGAGGTGTGTGGTGGCTCGGCACAATGCTCAGCTCTGATTCCCCTCTTTGTTGGGACTAAAGAATAGACCCTGCTCTGCAGCTGTTATGTTTTCCCAGGAGCAGCCTGGAGGGGCGGCAGTGGGGGGGGGGGGTTTGTATGTCGCCTCCCTCCCCCGCACTGGGCACTTCAGGACACTGGAGAACCCTGAACATGTAACTTTTTACATTTATACATCTAACCTTTTCCTCTGGGGGAGGGTCAAAATTCTGGCAACTACAACTCCCAGCATTTCACATCCAAAAACCCAAAGTCTGGAGCTGGAGTTAACATGAATCTATAGTGCCCCGATCTCCCTGCAGCCACAGGTGACAGAACAAACCGCGTTACAATGTGGCGGCGTCTCATTCCTGAGCTGCCCCATGATGATAATGTTATGGGGGGGACACTGTCTGTTGTATCATGATGATAATGTTATTGGGGGGGGGGACACTGTCTGTTGTATCATGATGATAATGTTATTGGGGGGGGCGGACACTGTCTGTTGTATCATGATGATAATGTTATTGGGGGGGGGACACTGTCTGTTGTATCATGATGATAATGTTATTGGGGGGGGGGGCACACTGTCTGTTGTATCATGATGATAATGTTATGGGGGGGGGGCACTGTCTGTTGTATCATGATGATAATGTTATTGGGGGGGGGGACACTGTCTGTTGTATCATGATGATAATGTTATTGGGGGGGGCGGACACTGTCTGTTGTATCATGATGATAATGTTATTGGGGGGCGGACACTGTCTGTTGTATCATGATGATAATGTTATTGGGGGGGGACACACTGTCTGTTGTATCATGATGATAATGTTATGGGGGGGGGGCACTGTCTGTTGTATCATGATGATAATGTTATTGGGGGGCGGACACTGTCTGTTGTATCATGATGATAATGTTATTGGGGGGCGGACACTGTCTGTTGTATCATGATGATAATGTTATTGGGGGGGGGGGACACTGTCTGTTGTATCATGATGATAATATTATTGGGGGGGCACTGTCTGTTGTATCATGATGATAATATTATTGGGGGGGCACTGTCTGTTGTATCATGATGATAATGTTATTGGGGGGGACACACTCTCTGTTGTATCATGATGATAATGTTATTGGGGGGGGGGGCACTGTCTGTTGTATCATGATGATAATGTTATTGGGGGGGGGGTGGGACACTGTCTGTTGTATCATGATGATAATGTTATTGGGGGGGGGGGACACTGTCTGTTGTATCATGATGATAATGTTATTGGGGGGGGGGGGGACACTGTCTGTTGTATCATGATGATAATGGCGCTCTCACTTCTTGTAGGGTTACGCTGCACACAACCCGGGGAGACCTGCCAGAATAATGGAAGATGTGAGGCCGCTGGGACCGAGTGCAGGTAGGTGACCGCACGCCTCCTGGTGCTATGGGGCACCTACTAAATGCAGTGTGTAGTGCAGGGGCACCAGATTCAGGGTGTATGGGGGGGGGGATACAAGCTATTACTCTCTGTTATCAGCCATTACATCCCGGGGAGAGGAGACTGTACAGGGGGGATACAATCTATTACTCTCTGTTATCAGCCATTACACCCCGGGGAGAGGAGACT
Organism: Engystomops pustulosus; assembly: GCF_040894005.1. Taxonomy (NCBI): domain Eukaryota; kingdom Metazoa; phylum Chordata; class Amphibia; order Anura; family Leptodactylidae; genus Engystomops; species Engystomops pustulosus. The sequence continues at coordinate 114,025,051 of NC_092419.1, forward strand.
GTACAGGGGGGGATACAATCTATTACTCTCTGTTATCAGCCATTACACCCCGGGGAGAGGAGACTGTACAGGGGGGATACAATCTATTACTCTCTGTTATCAGCCATTACACCCCGGGGAGAGGAGACTGTACAGGGGGGATACAATCTATTACTCTCTGTTATCAGCCATTACACCCCGGGGAGAGGAGACTGTACAGGGGGGGATACAATCTATTACTCTCTGTTATCAGCCATTACACCCCGGGGAGAGGAGACTGTACAGGGGGGGATACAATCTATTACTCTCTGTTATCAGCCATTACATCCCGGGGAGAGGAGACTGTACAGGGGGGGATACAATCTATTACTCTCTGTTATCAGCCATTACACCCCGGGGAGAGGAGACTGTACAGGGGGGGATACAATCTATTACTCTCTGTTATCAGCCATTACACCCCGGGGAGAGGAGACTGTACAGGGGGGGATACAATCTATTACTCTCTGTTATCAGCCATTACATCCCGGGGAGAGGAGACTATTACTCTCTGTTATCAGCCATTACATCCCGGGGAGAGGAGACTGTACAGGGGGGATACAATCTATTTCTCTCTGTTATCAGCCATTACATCCCGGGGAGAGGAGACTGTACAGGGGGGGGATACAATCTATTACTCTCTGTTATCAGCCATTACATCCCGGGGAGAGGAGACTGTACAGGGGGGATACAATCTATTACTCTCTGTTATCAGCCATTACATCCCGGGGAGAGGAGACTGTACAGGGGGGATACAATCTATTACTCTCTGTTATCAGCCATTACATCCCGGGGAGAGGAGACTGTACAGGGGGGATACAATCTATTACTCTCTGGTATCAGCCATTACACCCCGGGGAGAGGAGACTGTACAGGGGGATACAATCTATTACTCTCTGTTATCAGCCATTACACCCCGAGGAGAGTTTAACCCTATTCTTGGGGCTACACAAGTGGAGGTTCCTCATGGTTGTGTTGGCAAATGTCCTTGGGCAGATCCTGTTTAACAATAGCCGGTTCTGGACCTATTGGCAGGCAGCCCCTTTTTTGTAAGCCCCTCATGAATAGAGACCCCTTTCTCCCCTCCCCCGTCTCCTCACACTGAAGCCCCCGGACAGACGCTTGATGCTGTAAATTTTGTCGTCTTTTCATTCAGTGAAGCGACAGCTGGGGTTCGGTCACAATGTGGCCTCCATTATTCAGAGATGCAGATTATCATTGTGTAACTGTTTACGCACTGGCCCACAATGCACTGCAGTGCTTGCCCCTCCCCAATCAAAAAGATGATAAATGAAAAAATAAAATTCAGAAACTTTTTGGAGAAGACTCCATGAGAATTTATATGCAGGGGAACCATGATGGAAGATCCCGCCAAGCACCAGGGAGGAGATGGATCTGTATCACAAAATCCCAAACTCTCCTGAAATGTCTCCTCACTTTTTCTTGAGCTTTTAATTGGATGAAAGTTGTTGTTGGGATCTGTGTGATTGGCTCCGCTGTGGCCTCCATTGGAGCGGTGTGATTCTCTCCAGGAGTCTCCGGGCAGCTGTATCCTAATGAGTGGGGGTCTCCGCCGCCTCGGCCCGGGGTTTTTGTGCTTCTGAATTATTTTGTCGCTAGGAGCCAGATAAAGCCAAGCGTGAGCGGCAAGCTGCGAAAACAGGGATCCTAAATGAGCGTGGTGCCCATAATCTGGAGGCAGATGGCGTCCGCTCCCGGGGGGCTGGTGATGAATGTCCCTCCCTGTGTATGGCCCGGTGTAAGGCTCTGCAGCTCCCGCACTTTAAGCCCCATCATCTCTTTAAATAATTTTCCCAAAGGAAAAGTCTTCATAGAAAAGTGCAATTATCACCCAATGTTCGTGCCCCCGCCCAGGACCCCGGGGACAGTAATTGCACCAATTACCCTCCTGCTAATATTCACATGTAGATTGTAATAAGAAGTTTTCAGTGTTTGATGGGAAGTTTCTGGTATTCTCCCCCCTGGCTCTGTCATCACCAGGTCCTGACAAGCGCCAGGACTGATGGCGTGGCAGGGATACAATATGGCGCACTGGCTGGCGGCCACATCTCCGCTTCACCTGTCCCTTATCAGCTTCTCCCACAAAGGTTCCTTTATGTCCCCCCCTCCCCCTCTTAAATCCAATTAGAAAGTCATGTGAAATAAAACCCAAGCCGAGAGGATTTTCTTGCCAAATGTAAAACGAGCGACTCCCCCGTCTGGAACTTGCCTCCAGATTACGTCGGGGGGCACTCTACATACTTGGGGGCTTCTTGCAACTCATTTTTGGCCCCCAATTGTTGTGCAGCATTGGCCAGTCTGTGCTTTTGGCTCTGTGTGTAGCATTTGCTGTGACAGTGTCTGAGGGGGTCTCCATACGGTGACCTGTGTGGGGGCTTCTGTCCGTCCATCTGCCAGCGCTTCAGTCGGCAGATGTTCGCATAGCTGGCCCCAGGGCAAGTCCATCGGGGGTAGTGGCAGATTTTGTGGCTTCTTACCACTTGGGGTAAACGTTGTTCTGGTGCCAGGAGGCTGGTGAAGAGGGAGCTGGTGTATGTAGCCTGCGCCCGGCTGGCTCTGATGTGCCATGGGGTGGGAAGATGTAAGTATATCGGCTGCCATTCCTGGAGGTTAATGGAGCGTCCTCTGCCCCAGGGTTCCCATGCCCACTGTGTTAATGTTCCCCATATTTCCCTCCTTGTGAGGGTAACGTCGGTACAGAGGAGGGAGATTCACAGCTCGCTGCATGTTCAGAACTTGTTCAGTGAGTGGAACATGTGAATACGCCCCGAGGCTGCGCGAAGGTCACTGTACGGGGCGAGTTTTCTGCCGCCTCATACATTAGGAGTGTGGAGATTAATGGTGCACAGGACATTGCTCAGGGTGACCAGCCATAGTAATATACATGCCTGCAGGTCATCTGGGCATTCTGGGTAATGATATGCAAATTAGATCAGAAAGTTTCCTTTTTCAGACAGGGCCCCAAAAATGTACAATAATGAGGTCCGTTCCCCCAAACCTCCTGCATCGGGAGGGGGGGGGGGGGCAGTGTATGAAATGGCGACTCTCACCTTGGCGGAGCCAATCACACAGATCCCAAGAACAACTTTCATCCAATTAAAAGCTCAAGAAAAAGTGAGGAGACATTTTAGGAGAGTTTGGGATTTTGTGATACATCTCCTCCCTGGTGCTTGGCGGGATCTTTTATCATGGTTCCCCTGCATATAACTTCTCATGGGGGGGGGGGACTGGGAACAAAGCAGACCCCGAGAACAAGCAGTGGGATATAACGGTCCCATTATATCCGCCAGGCGGCATGCTCCTCTTCATCCGATGTGTGGGGTCACCGCTCCGGAGGAATGTCGCAGGCTTCATGGCCTGATGGGATGTGGAGCCTCCGGACTTTCCCTGGAGGGAGCTGGATGCATTGCAGTGATGCTGCCAGTTACATCTACATTGTCCTGTAGTCTATAGGGATCCACCACACATGGTTCTGGTCTTCCCCTGAGGTATTGGGGGTCATTAGCTGTAATGTTTGGTCTCCGGGTCTCTTATTTCTGCTTTTCAGGGTTAATCATCTGATCCTTTTACCTAAGTTTGCAGCAACTTCTGTTCAGCATGTAACGGCCCCAGATTCCAGGAAGAGATGTAGAGAAACCACATGAAGCTCTCATCCAGGTGGAGAGGAGTCTGCTGCCAGCGGCTCCCAGGGTTACACCCATCAGTTGTGGGTTTTGGGGGTGGGTGCTGTGGGATCAGTCATGCGCCCCATCCCTGTCCCTGGTTATACATCCCTAACACAACATGACCGCACGATGCAGCGCTGCGTCTTATTTTATCCAAGCTTTTCAGGATCTTGAGGGGGATTGTCTGGAATTAGTTGTTGAGGTAACTCTAGACTGTGAAGAGAAATGGTTGTGCTGTTGGGTTTGTACTAGGGGTGTCCTCACACTGCTGTGCACTGTAAGCATTATAACATTAGGTACTCATCCTCCTGCCCTCGCCCTCCCGGCACCTGGAAACATTTGGCTCTCCTCCGAGCTCTGGGAGCGCAGCGATTACCCTCTAAGGCTGGGAGGGGGGGGGAGATGATTAAAGTCATGACCCTTTTACGCTGTAAGACTTTCCCACGGTTAATTTTTGGTGTAAGCAGAAGAAATGGACCCAAATCTGTGTGCCACGTGATGCCACAATAGACTGAACATCTGGGGTTGACAACCAATATGGCCGGCGCATGTGTCGCCCCCATCCCAGGGTTCGGGGATGTCTGGCAGTACTGGCTGATCGCCTGCTGACTGTTTCCCTAGTCGGGTGTAAGTTGATGTTTGGCCGCTCTGGTTCTGGAGAGACGAGTGAATGATATTTTCAGTGATTTTACGTCGGTTTCCCACGCCGTCGCTCCCATTGTCTTGTGCTCGGGCTCCATTGTTGTCCTTCTATTCCTTGGAAGGAGGCGGCAGATGGCTGCACACACAATGGCCACAATCCCTCATCTCTCCAAAATAAGACTGGGGGGGTCAAAGGTCGTCAGGGAACATCTGCCATCTTGAGAGTCTTGGCAGCGGGTGATCAGCACGAGGCACAAATACTAAGTTTTATTGAAGTTGTAAAGTGCAGTGACTGTGGCAGATGGTTGTGATGTGGAGCGGGCGGCCGGGATCTTATTCTAATCACACAAGTGGCCATTTCTACGTTTGTTTTGTAATAAAAGTTGGGCTGTTCCTTCCACTTTCTCTGGGCGTGTTGTGGTTTGCAGATTTCATTACACAGCAGCCCTGCGTCCTGTCCTCCAGAGCTCACAATCTGCTGATAACTGGGGTGCCTGGGGGTGCAGCCAGCATGACCCACCGCCCCCCATGACAGATTTATGTGTTTTTTCTTTTCTTGCTCTTCAAAACTATTTTTAAAGGTTGGAAGAAGAATTTGGCAGCGTGGGGCGATGCTCACACAAGCTCTCCTGACGATGTATTTAGCATCTCTGTGATACATTAGGTGAGATGTCTCTAGATTTCACACCAGACACTCATCGGTCTGATCACGTGATTGGCGCCAGGTTGTAGGGAATGATCGTGTTACACATGATGTAGCGGGTATCCGTGCCCCGTGCATGTCCTGTATCTCCTGCGCCCTACACCGTATATATGTCCCCCATAGACAGCAATGGGCGTACAAGAGCTTACAGTCTATGAGGGATGAGGGCCCCGATCACAAGAGCTTACAGTCTATGTGGGATGAGAGCCCCGATCACAAGAGCTTACAATCTATGGGGGATG